>NW_017099553.1:32220-87496 GCF_001412225.1 Nicrophorus vespilloides
GTTTATTATTTTATTAGATTTTACTATTCCTTTTACATCGTAGAGAATTTCTTAGATAAATACTACGCGATACACAACAAGTACTCTTAGATTACTTGGCAAGTTACGTATAATTGTTTACATAAGTAATTGCTTTTATCATCTTCAGTTAATAAATGACATTTTATATGTCACTACTTGAACAAGTACTTATATGAGTTACTTTGTATAATTATCATGTAGTGAGTACTTAAAATCATCTATAAATCACTAATTTCCTTGAGATGTTTATTATTTTATTAGCTGTTACTATTTCTTTTATATCGTAGAGAATTTCTTTGATGAATACTACGCGTTACACAACAAGTACTCTTAGATTACTTGGCAAGTTACGAGTAATTGTTTACACAAGTAATTGCTTTTATCATCTTCAGTTAATAAATGACATTTTTTAGACACTACTTGAACAAGTACCAATGAGTGTAGTGATTACTTAAAATGACGTGTAAATTAAATTTTTACTTCAAATTATTGTTTTTGTTGAAATAACATAAAATATAAATATGTACTCTAATTCAATAGCAAAGAACTATATCCGAAAAAGAAGAATTTTGAACTGCGTTGAAAATAAATAATACCTTATGAACAAAATACTCTGTATCATCGACATTTGGAAAAATCTTTATATAAATTCGAAAAACCTCGAACATCTGTATTGTTTGTATTTTCATTAATTTTACATTAATTCGAGTATGTTAAATGTTTCACTTTTCGAACAACCTAAATAAACGAATTTTATTAAACAATTTAGTTGACCACTGTATTGCTACTATATTTAAAGGCTTAAGATTTCTATTTTTTTAATAGATTTTTCTAACTACTCAATAATGACAAGTACTTGTCAAGTTACAAGTGTACGATTAGTGTTTACATAAGTAATAACTTGTATTGTTATATGTTTACTACTTCAACACTTGTTGAATACTTAAGTAAGGTACTTGGTAAATATCACTTAGTGAGTAAATAACTTTCAGAAGTGAAAAGTTTTGCAAGACCAAAGCTAAAACTGAAGATATTCGAACGGCATACATACATTCTGGTTTAAATTTATTTATATATGTTGAAATATTAAGATCAGAATGCATTAATAAGATAAAGTATTGATAACAAATAATACCTTATGAACAAGATACTCTGTATCATCTAAATGGTCGGTCTCGCACAACCTGAGGACTTCGTCCGGAGGTTTGTAGTCCCTGTAACCGGTAGGAGACGGCGTCGTCCTCTGGTGTCCGCCGTCGACCTCCAGGTTCCTGCAACCATCGACCTCGAAGACTTCATCATCCATGCTGCTCTCTCCTGTTGCCATGCCGTTCACCATCTTAAAAATTCAGTCATATACCATTATCAAAATACCGTCTTTAACAAATTGCATTACGTATGCGCATAATCAACGCCAAATTAATTACAAATCTGAATGAGGAAGTGAACTGTACGACGAAATAAAGCGAGGACGAGAATAATGATCGTTACCCAGAGAGTCCGTAATCAGTAATCCCCCAATATGGACCATATGTAACAGCTGCACACACCTCTCCCTCTGTTTACACCTAGCACACAGTAAAAACCGGATTTTCCGTTTCCGGCTGATTCCGATCCGTTGTTGCACTTTATTTATTTTCGGGACTCTTCAGGTGGCCGCCATGTTGGCTTTCGGGCTTTGCACTAGGTCGGGAAATACGGGATCAATGAAAACATGGTGTTGAACTTTCCACTACTGACGCAGCTTTTCCAGGCAAACCCACTTCCATACATACACAACACAAATACCAATGCGCTTATTTCATTCAAAACTTTCCCAGAGATAAGCCTATCTTTGGCTTGATTAACTCTATGTTTTTATTACCATTTCTCATTAAAGTTTCCCAACCATTCCCATCCACTTTAAATATATTTATTAAAACAAATTCAAGTAAACTTTATACATATAAAAAAATATTTATATGATGCAGTGAAAACTTAGTAAATTTATACAATGTACCTAAGATCTTAGTAAAAATGCTAAAAAAAAGTATAAAAAGGTTTACAATTTCTAACAAATATACACACTTATAATATAATTGCTACAACAGATTGATAAAAGTATCAACAAAAAAAAATGAAAATTTATATTAGTAAATATTCATATGGTGTAAGTTTATAAAATGTCAAAATACAGTTAAGAATAGTTTTAGAATAATATAATTTACCAGTCTCACGTTTTTTAACCAAATCATATAACACATCTTTTGGATTCAATTTTGTTCAAACTCTTACTAAATTTGATGTTAAAATGTATGCATCAATTCAATCAACATTTGTTTGGTTGTTAATACATTTTCTTTACAAAATATTAAGTGTTTACATTAAATGGGTTAAACCTTCCATTTTAACATAATTACAACACAAACATAAATTAAACTTACACAACTCTATTGAAATGAGATTTTTTTTCAACAAGGAAATGCATTATACCGCTGTAGCCAAGAGAATCAAGAACATGGTATATTTCTAGATGAAGCAAAAAAAAACTACTCATTTATTGATATTCTAATTCATTCAAAACAGGTAAAGTATTTTCAGAATAAATTAAAAAGTCACACCACGCCGAGATAACGTTACCTATTGGCTCCGAATGGATCAGGACTTCGTTTGTTTCAATGGCAAATACCATGTGCACACTTAGCGCGCAGCAACAGAGAAATGCTATTTTCCATTTGCTGACAAGAATTGAAATTGCTAATTTCTCGAAACAAGACAAACTTAATAAACAACAACAAACAATTCCATTACGTAAATTATCTTTAGAGAAAATGCGAAAACTCGAATCGTCACATGCAGATCGTGAAATTGCGCGTTTTCTACAAACGATTCGCAATTTGATTTAGGTTTAAATATGCATGATTTGTCCCTCTCAATAACGTGTTTGTATTAAATAGAACGCACATGCAAAACGCAATTACGCTTTGTTTTTGTATAATTATGTTTGTTTTGTAAACGTTATTTTATATTATTCTTAATATTGAAGCGATGTTTTACAAATATTATGCAAGTAGTTTAAATATGTGGAAATTACAGTATAAGTTTTATTTCTTATTTTTTTTTATAAAATTATGACCTACAAATTTATTGAAATTAGTTAAAAAAAGTCTAGTCGTTCTGAAATCGTTGCTTCTAACTGTAATTTCAATAATTTATCTTTTTTTTGGTCAAAATTCCATTTTAGTTTGAATAATTATGTGAATTCTCTGCATACAATTTGATGAGCAAGAAAGTACTAGATTTATAAACTTAGTACTTTCTTCCTATAGGACTTCGTAGATAAGACTTAGTAAGGTACGTCTTTACTTTAAGGAGAAATTCGAGAAGCCAGGAGAAAATACGCCGTACATATTTTCATCTTCGTCTCATAAATTGATGTCGGATGAAAGAAATGTAAATTTTTCCAGATTACCTTGGCCGTCAAATAGTTTCTATCTACTTGGCGCTTGATAATTTATTCAAACTACTCGATAGTTGTTTATCTCCCACAAATTATATAAACTCTTCCACGGGCCTCCAGATTTTAGTTGATCTCTGAACAGCATCAATAATACAAGTGTCTTGTGTGGCAATGGTAAGTCTAAGTTCTATCTAGCAAAAACCCTACAAAACTATATTCGTTTTGCTTTCTTCACATTCTAGACCTCTTATACTGACAAAGGACCAAAAGTAAGTTTAAACTCATTGATTTTATTTGTGAATTATTAACGAAACTTTAAATTGTAGCCAAAGTTCGGAAAATTCCTGTGCTTCGATCATTTAACATTCAACGTTGGAAACGCAAAGCAGGTATTATTGTTAAGTTAAAAAGAATTATCGGAAAATATTATCGAGGATTTGTTGTTAGGCCGCTTCCTATTATGTGACGCGCTTAGGATTTGAGCCTTTGGCTTACAAAGGCTTGGAAACTGGAAGCAGAAAGTATGCGGCGCACGCGGTGCGACAGAACAAGGTAAGATTTATGTAAATTTATTTAATAATATTCAGAAATTGGATTGCGTCAAATGGTTTCTAATTAATTCCGTCTCTTCAGATCGTCTTCGTTTTCGTTTCCGCGTACGAACCCAACGAGACATCCGTTGGTAATCATCTGCTGAAGCATGGTGATGGTGTCAAGGATGTGGCGTTCGCCGTCGAAGACTTGGATAACATCGTGATGTACGCCAAGCAGAAGGGCGCTAAAGTCATCAAGGATATTTGGGAGGAGAGCGACTTCCATGGAAAAGTCCGAATGGCCGTTATCCAAACGGTATTTTATCAAATGAACTAATGGGACATGAAACTAATGGTTTTATTTTGCAGTATGGAGATACCACTCATACTTTTGTGGATAGGAGCCTTTACAAGGGATCTTTCCTTCCTGGATTTACTCCTAGCGCTCCAGACAATCTGATCAAGAACTTGTAAGTTCACTTTACTTCTTCGATTAATCGGGATTAACTTTTTAACTCTTTGTTTAGGCCACCTGGTAAGTTGGACTTCATCGATCACGTTGTCGGAAACCAACCCGATATGTGCATGGAATCCGTTGCTAAATGGTACGAGGACGTGCTCCAGTTCCATAGGTTCTGGTCTGTAGATGACTCCCAGGTGCACACGGAATACTCCGCGCTCCGTTCAATCGTAATGAGCAATTACGAAGAGAACGTTAAAGTAATTTAATTAATCGATTACATTAAGAATAAATTAATAACAAATTATCTTCAGATGCCAGTCAACGAGCCAGCCCCAGGCAAAAGGAAGAGTCAAATTGAAGAGTACGTCGAGTACTACGGTGGTGCCGGTGTTCAGCACATCGCTCTCAACACCCAAGACATCATCACTTCAGTAAACACATATTTAACATTAATTTTATTATATTAATTTGATTATGATTACAGGTGAAAAATCTTCAAGCTAGAGGCATGCACTTTTTACAAGTACCTGATAGCTACTACGATCTCCTGAGGGAACAGCTGAAGCACAGTCCGGTCAAGATCGCCGAAGATCTGGACGTGCTCCAGAAGCTGAAGATCCTCATCGATTACGACGATCAGGGTTACCTCTTGCAAATCTTCACCAAGAATATGCAAGATAGACCGACCTTGTTCTTGGAGGTCATCCAAAGAAGGAACCATAACGTAAGTTATACCACATCCGTTAATTTATGATGCATTTTTTCATGCAAATATTTCGTTGTTAGGGATTCGGTGCCGGCAATTTCAAAGCATTGTTTACTGCTATCGAAATCGATCAAGCCAGCCGTGGAAATCTATAGAATGCAGCTTGCAAACCCACGCAGATTGTTTTTTTTTAAATTAGTTACATACATTTGTTTTCTATACTAAACAAATGAATAAATAATCATATATTACTTATTACTTGTTATTTCTATTCCAATTAACTGTCTATTATTTTCAAGACCTCAACAACTAATAACAACAACTTTAAAGTTATTTAAACAAATATTTTATCTTTATTATCATGTACACGTTTTTATAAATATATATTTTTGATCAAATAACAAGATATGTATTCAAGGCACAATAATTATCTGAACTTAAGAGAAATTTAAATATATGACTATACAATGTGATATTTACAAAAATCTTTTATTAAAAAAAAAACCGACATTTTTTTAAGTAAACGTAGGAATATAACAGCCCTTACAATTTTATACAAGAGACTTAATTTTATACATAAATGAGTCCAGCATTCAAAAATACATCGTTGACTTGTCTGTCGTAATCCCATGAGTTTTAGCAGTAAAATCCATATCCCAAAGTCCTAATGCAATCAATATATAAGATTAAACCAAAAAAATATACTGCTTTAAAGTAATTACCCGTAAACGTATTTTCCGCCAAAGTGTGATTTTGACTGTCGTGTTTTGCACAATACCTTCTTGGATGCTCACAGGTTTTACAATTGATGGGAGATTTTTGTTTAGGTTTTGTTTCCTGCACACTAATAAAAACATAAGTAATTAACATTTTTTTTTAACTAAAACTAATTCAAAATCTTACTTTTCCAAATGAGCCTTTGAAGTGCTACTGTTCACATTAGCATTTTGCACCATTGCAATAATATCATCAACTCTCATTGATTTGTCATCAAAATTACCATATACAGTTGCCTCAGAATCATCTTCAATAGGTCTAAAAAAAAAGCAAATCTTTAATATTAAAAAAAAAACTAAAAGCAAATGCATTAATCTCATTACATTTCCTTTGTTTTCTCCAATTTATGTGTTACAGTATTATTAAAAGTATTTGCACATTTCTTCTTGAACTGTGACTTATTTCTTGCCCTTGATACATTCACAGGTGTGTTCTCAATAATTTCATCGACAAATAATTTCTGCTTTACTGGTGTTTTAGGTTTAGTTTGGCTTCTCTGGTTTCTCTTCATTTGGAAATACTTTCTGCTTTTACAACTTATCTTTGGACTTTGAGGCTTTTGTGTTTGAATAATCACATCATCATCATCTGTAGCTATCTCAGTTACTTGCTCATTCAGTTTAGAATCAATTGTGGCACTTAGTGGAGAATCCAAATTAAATATGTCTGGACTTATATAGGATTGCTTTGCTAAATGTGATCTGCTTATAGTGGAGAGTGGTGTTTCTGAAAGCTAGTTATTAAAATGTCTTACAAACTCTAAGCATATCTCAATATTACCTTTGTTCTTTTTCAATGCTGGAGTCCTGAAATAAAAAATACTGTTAATTTTTCTAAAGACACTTAATGTACTTCATGAGACTTACAAAGTTTTAGGTATATCCATTAACTGTTCCCTGTACGTTTTCAATTTATTATTGGCCATTCTTTGTATCTCTGAAATAATAGTTAAAATTTAAATTACAATTTAAGAATACAGCAATTCAACTTACTGGTCATCTCTGTGCCTAAAACGTGAATAATCACAGCAAAATTCCTTAATTCCTTGATCTCATTCAACCAAATCGTCTCCGCACTATCCGAGAATAAATTTTTCCATTCATCAAACGCCGAACCCATTTCTTATTATAGTAAATGTAAGCAAACAAAACTTGAATGAAAATAAAAACAAATCTTCAGTACATTCAACATTGAGTTAGGCCAAATTATCAACAGAACACCAACAAAGTAAATTAAAATTTCCCTAAAATATTGTTATCATAAATACAAATAATTACAATAATAAGTTAATTTTAATTATATTTATGAGCAATTCAATTCAATTAGATGCATTTAATGATTCAAGTGGATTCAATAATCTAAATGTACGATATGTATGGCTGGTTGTCAATACCAAAACCACCTGTAATTAAATAACATTGAGACTTGATCAATTTATGTTATAAATATCCTTCTTGGTAATTAATGGTGTTGGTAAGTTGTAGCTATGAATCTTAAAGTAATGATTAACTTTTTTTGTCACTTCTTTTTATCTTAGTCTTCAACTTACTTAAATATTGCACAGCAGAATTTCATCAGTTGCTGCCAAGACATCAAGATCTACAAAACATAAAGACTATCATAATTATTATAGATTTATGTTTCTTATTAACATTGACCACTAGGATGAATTAAAGAAGGATCTATTTAACAATGTAATGATTTAACGCTAAAAGGCAGTGGGTTTTCCATGAGTGAAGAAGCAAGAGGAAGGAATGTTTTAACGTATAACTAAGTATTAATTCTAATTATTTCAGATCTAGATGTTTCATTTCAAAGTACTAAGATCTAATGAACTGTGTTTATCATCGGATCTTCATCTATAATCTAGTTTCCAATTAAATAATATATATATGAAGTTGCTCGATTGGTTGCATACTTTTGACTACCATTAGATAACCATGATCTTGTTGGCTGAGGAGCGTCTGGTTCTTGGAAACTTTATTACAATGGATGGTAGTAATTGAAATTGTTCTTCTTGGTGTTACCATGAAGCCATTGATACATAGCTTGTTTTAGGATAGGTGAAGCTTCTGGATTATAGGTGCCAGTAGAGGTACCGTTGGTGATGGTCGATGGTTAAGACGGTGCGCACGCAACAGCAGGCCCCTCCGATTTCAAACAATCCATCCGCTATGTGCCTTCCTCTATTAACTGTTTGTTGGTTTGTCATCTATAGAGAGCGAAGCGTGCGTTCGTCGTGTCGCCCCGTGAAACATGTCGTAAACCTGTTGCATTTTCATCGGATTACCAGCAGAAGCAATTAGAACAAAGACCGTGCGAAATGCCAGGATTCGAGTGTGCCGTGCAAATTACCAGTTGGCCAGGTTGTGTTTCAAATTAGTTTTCTGCGTGGTTTTGTTTATGCCTCGCAACCACTCTTCTGCATTCATCCCTATTCCCCTCGTTTTTGTTGTTATTGTTGTCGTCTTCAACACTTTTCCCGAATACGAAAGCCTACAATTAGTTTTTTCCATTTTCTGCTTCAGTTTGTTGTTTGCACACTCTCATAAAGTAGAGTCAAGTTTTTCGGATACGAATATACACATTCACGCACACTAAAGAGTGCGAATGAAAGATGGGATTACCACTGTCCAAGTCGGAACCAGCACCCCAACAACAACAGCTCAACACCACGCAACAAAGTCAGATTCATGACAAGCCGGAAAGTGCGCTTAGCAAACACCATGCCAGACAAGCGAGCATCAGGAAGAAGCAGCCCATGCCCGATGCAGATGAACTGGAGAAGAGATTCACCAGAGTTCTCGTAAGTCCATTCACACATCCATCCTACGTACGCAATCAAGACCTCTGATACCACCTAATTTACTCTAATCATAACCAATTTACTTCTAGCAAACAATTAGTGAACTTCGCATGTACATAGAAATATGAACCCTAATTAGAATGGATAAATCCAATAGCATTCATAAAAATATGCACGAAAACGACAACCTATCATCACTTGATCCAATAAGTTACAAACGCTTATATCAATATTGATAGAAACAGAAATAATTAGAATTACTCATAGGTCTAATTATCAGTCTGTCACGGATGTGCTGCGTTTTAAATTTCACGCATTGGTATTATTCATAGTAATTAATTGTGTTTTTCGAATATTCGATCATATTGGAATTATTTCTTTATACCTGTATTTCCATAAGCTTTTACAAAACTTTATATTTCGTCCTTTCTACTGAAAGAAACCGAGAAATACAATCGGAGCGCTGTGGCAATTGAATGAGAATCGTTGTGTTTATAAATACCATCACTCGAAGAGACAAACAAACAAAAACGAATTTTTAATTTGTATAAAGGAAGCTAAGATTGAATGCGGGGAAGTTCATCATTCTTAATTAACGTCACGAACTGTTACAATGTAATTTATATACTAAAGTATTTTATTTTAGATTTTTTAAAAACTCTCATTGATTTAGAAAATAGCTAAAAGAGTGAATATTAACTTATGTAAATGGATAATATGCTCGGTAAGGAGTTCTATTTGAACGTTGTTGATGATTTAAACATGTCTCTTTCGTCGAGTTATTAAAGTCGCAGAATGTGTGTAATGTTTTTTTTTTTCGTCGTCCTTGGTGGTAACGTTGATGAAATACAATATTTTAATGAACGCGTAAGTGTGCAGTTGCAATAAATTCTAGCATTACCCAGTTCAACCTATTCCATGTGTGACACACGTATGAGCAATAAAACCGCGAACGCGCGTTTTATTTACATTCATAGATATATATCCATCATCAATCTCCAATGAAAATATAATCACCGTGGACTTTCCATTAGATCTAATAAATCTATTTACTTTTTTCGATTAGATAACTATCGATATCTTAGCTATAATCAGAGACTGGATAAAATGTCTGTTAGTACTTGCAGTTCTTACAAGAACAATTTTGCATATCTGGAGGTTCGGTATTCTTTACCAAGTGAAATATACGTGGTTCGTTGGCAATCTTATCTCAGGCTTTACGATATATAATAATTCAGGGAATGGCAATAATTGCGTTCGATAGATATCGGGACGCAATTAATATATACTCTGGAAGGCATTCGAGTGGATTGGAATGCGTTATCACGAGGGAAATGGAGAAAAAAAAAAGGAGAATACTAGAGCTGATCTCTAAACCAGGCGGTTCGGTTCGAAAGCCGACTGAAATATCCATTAACTGAATTCATTTAACAACAAAAAAGAAGAGGAAGGACGTGCATGTATTTACGTAACCTCGACAATACGGTTTATATTTTAGTCTTACGTAAATTTGAACCAGATTTGCGCAAATTAAAAAGCCTGACGTAATTCGACGAAATTATTTTCTTTGGCGTTCGAAGGACAATCCGATTTGAACTGTTTAAGAAATTAATTGGACACGGTTTTGCATTAATGGAAGCAATAATTGTTGGAATGGAATCAATCATCCGGCGAGAATGTTCGTAAATCTTTTTTTTATTCTTGTAATTATAGCAGGTTTAATTATTTTTTTTCTTATTGTTATTTTCGCTCTTCGTTTGCAATTATTAATGAACCTGAGGGCATTAACAGTTTCATTCATCTTCTGCTCGTGAGGGGCGAAGAATAAAAGTGTTCTCTCAGAGGTTGCCAATAAATGGAAGTAATAATCATAACTCGATGGAGGAATGCGAGTTGCTGCGAATTAATGCGCCTTTTGATATGCATGAGAATCGGAGCTCCTCTCGAGGAGGAGAGTCGTTACGGACGGATCGCGTTGTTGTTAACATCTACCAAAAGGGGGGGAAGAAACAAACCTACGTATACAATCAAGGGTATTAAAACGGCTCATGTTGGAGAGAAGATATGTAGTGTGTGTGTGTGTATGTCGTGTAGAGCAAGGAACTGGTGAGAGGGAGAGAAAGAGAGGATGAGAAGAATGGGAAAAAACGAGGCTTTTATTTGTGGGTTTGGTTTGATATACTGAGGCTAGACAGGGTGGGGCCCCACGGCATGTACAAAAGTGCATCGCACCTAGGCAAGGTAAAACTCGTAAAACGTTTCCAATTCCATGCCCTTTCTGCGTACACTTCGAGCACTAAAAAAAAAGAGTAAAAAAAAATAAAAGATGTACACATTTATTTATCCTGCCTTCGCTCACTCTTGATAATTTTCATTTGAACCGGAGCCGAATTGGTCGGGCTTTCATCTAAGCCGAAACCATGATCTTTATTAGCCATAAAATTAATTTATTTAAAAGAAACACACACGCACTTCGGAATGTCGATGACTTGAGCTGCGGTACGCTCAGTTTCTATTAAATTTCATCACAAATTAAGTAGCTTCTTCACAAAATTTATGAATGAATTCGTATATTTGCATAGGAACCTCAATTAAAACATAATCAAATAAAGTAGATGTTTGCTTTTACTATTGTTCGGAAAATTGGTCAATAAATAAACGAGAATTTGTGTATTTACAATTAAAACATACTTAACTAAATAAACAACATTAATATTCTTACAATATTTATTAGAAAAAGGAAAATACACTTTTAATAATTATTGTAACTTTTAATAAGTAGTGGAAACTGTTATTAATCGTCCCAATCTTTTAGAGTATGTAAATATTTCTATTTGTGTTAATATTGATCAATTCTGTTTATTGCTTAGCAAATAATAAGTTCATATATTTTATTACTTATTTGATTTGTGACTCGTAGAAAAAGTAACATCAAAATTCCAAATAAATAAAGAGAATTTTGTATATTTGTAGTAGAAATTCAATTAAATCATAATTATATGTTTATAAAATTACATAAGCAAATGATAAAAGCTAAATTTTCAAAAAGAATGAAGCCAAAATTGTCTTATTTAGAATACTAAAGAAGCAAATATTCAGATAATACTTTCAGAAAGAAAAATTTTCTTGTTTGGTACACATAGGCAACAAATAGAAGACACATTTTTAGGAATAATATAATTTAACTGTTTCTTGTACGATTCCAATATTCTCTTAAGAATTCTATGAATATTTGGTATACTAAACATAAATACAGAATTAAAGGCAACATTGTCTTTGTTATAAACGCTACAATTTTAGGAATAATATAATTTAACAGTTTTTTCGTTCGATTCTGAAACTGAATATTCTTTAAAAAATACTGAATAATTCTATAAATATTTTGTGTAGTGTGCAAGCAACAAGTGAAAACTAAGGTTTTCAAGATTAATACTGAAATCTATGTATATTTGAACAGGCAAATGTTTAAAGAAGAAAAGATAATTGAAGGCAAATAAATCAAATTGTCTTATTTGATTTTTAGGAATAATATAAAATATTTTTTGTACGATTTTGTTGTGCTAAAGAGGCACAATTGGCAATATTGGCAGAATTTATACTAAATAATCCTATGTATTTTTGGAATATTGATCAGGAAAGAAGGATACAGATTTGAATGCAAAATAGTTTTATTTGAGTTATTGACTAAATAAAAGTCTAAGTTTTAGTGTCAATATAAAAGATTTTAATAGTTTTTTTTTTATGAGAATCTAATATTCTTTAAGAAATATTCTATGAATATTTGGTGTACTGAACAAGCAACAAGAGAAGGCTAAATTTCAGGGAATAATACTAAATAATCCAATGTATATATTGAATATTTTCACGAAGAATATAGAAATAAAGGCAAAATTGTCTTGCCAGGCTAACGAAAATAAATGAAAACTTTTAGCGACCGGAAGTCGGGGTCCGGAACATCTGCGTTGCGGCCGCTGAACCAAGCAGAAGCCAAAACCAACGAATGAACGTCTCTCCCAGGAAAATAACGAAAATGAATGTGTCCGTCCGAATTGGTTAGCAGTAGTAGTATAGCAACGCTGGAAATGCCGGTATTTAAGTGAAAGTGCCGGGCATTAGCCAAACGAAATTGGTTTAGTTAGTTGGATCGGATAGGGGTGCCCCGCTATTTTCGTTCGGGATTACGCCGAGCCGCACTAATTTTAGAGGAGAGCCCTATCGCCAACTAAAATAGCCAGAATCTAAACAAAGAGAGCAGAAATACCCATAAATTATTTCCGTGGAGAGAACGAAGGGGGAGCGGATATTTATTTCGTGCCCAATAATGTCTTCCAGACGCCGCCAGCATTGTCACTTTGTCTCTTCTTTCACTTCTGGGATGGATTGACAACCTACCACAACTGGAAACAATGCGCATTCACGAAAATCCTTCGACGCACTTCGAATCTTGCTCGCATCTCGTTCGCATTAAAATAATGGGAGCAATTACGTAATCTTGTACGATTCATAAACTTATGTGCACCGAGAAAAGTATACAATAATTTCATATTCACAACTGCTTGACGAAAGAAATCTATTTCACTCGAGAAACATGTATTTGCATTTAGAAATCGTGATAATCAGCATTATTATTGACACAAAATAATAATTGGTAATAATTATGTGAGAATAATTGCGAGTGCAACAAATCAAATCGAATTCTGCAAAACATCTAAATTCTCGATTCAGATGCAGCTGTGTTTTCACCTATGCACTTGGTATAATCGTGTTCTCAGTTTAGTAGAAGCGGAATGCTGTTTATACATTTAAAGTACTACTTTGATAATAAGACTATTCCATAAGCAATACTACAAATTGCGACCATAAATTTGGAGTTCTCCATTACCATAGCTCTTAACGCAGATGCTTATGTCTTTGAAATGAATCTATTTTAGCTTTTCTAGTTGTAATGTATATAGTAGACAAAGAAAATCCATCCATTATTAATAGAAATGAACTACAATTGAATACTATAAATTACTTATGAAATTGGATAATATTAATTTAGTGTTTATCCTAACACTGATAATAATAGCTACTTTCATAAAACTATTGTTTTAGCTTTTTCAGGGTATATCGTAGACAAAGGAATTTCAGCTTTAATTACTAAATACTAATATTTTGTCAAAATAAATTACTTATGAAATTAATGTTAACCTCGACCTAGTATTTTTAATTCAATCCTTAATTTTGGTATTTCCCATTACTGTAGCTCTAGTTAATTTTAAGTTATACAGTGAAACCACGCTTTACAAGCACCTCGCATAACGAGCAAAATGAATTGCAAGAAAAGCGACATTTCGCATAACGAGTGACGATAAGACGAGACGTCCCGGATTGCGCGCCTGCTACATCATTTTTAAAACTTGTGTACATATATTATGTGTATTTTTTAATATGTTTCACTATACGATTAAAAATCCGGATATTGTTGGAACGGATTAACGAGTTTAAGCGAGGTTCCACTGTATATATATTTCAGCTTTGACAATGTTTATCGTAAACAATGAAACTCTAGTTATTATGAACTAATATGTGGAATGAGATGATAATGGAAAACCTCGACCTAGTATTTAATTCAATTAATATTTAGTATAGATGTAGTGTTTCATGCAGGTATTATAAATCAATAAATATATCCACTTAAACAGAGTACAAAGAAATGACTTTTGCTTTAGGTACAAAGTACGATTTTATATGAGTTTGGTAACACACGAAACTTTTGAATTTAAATAGGTTTTAACATTTTAAACTTATAAAATATTTAATACAAGTTAATATGAATGAATTTTCTACAATTATAGACTTACTTTTCAGAGATTGATTAATAACTGAATAACTGAATTTTAGTATGAATTAATTTGAGAATTGCACACCTTCTGGTGTTGTTTGCTTTTCATTTTAGAGATTTTAATGATAAGTGTAATTTACGTATTTAACAAAGAAAACATGCGAAACGGCGAAGAGATTCTTGTGCAACTTCCTACAGCTGCGCTGGGCGTCAAATAAGGAAATGGCACGTAATAAAAAGTTGTTTTGCGTATCTTTTAAGTAAATTGATACAATCTTAGGTGATGAAACAGAGAGCTCTCTTAGTTATTTAAATTGTATTATCGAAATTTTTATTCACAACTTGGAAGAATTGAGTTTTCAGCAGGAGGAAACGTCGTCAGCAGCAGCTCTAGTTGCGGTCTGAGCGATAAAAACGAAAAACTGTGATTGTTGTGGTCGCAAAAATTAGAAAGTGAACGGTTCTCGACGGGACGAAATATCGCCATTATTACTCACGGCTTTCGCAAAACGGCGGTTACGTAATGACATCAGAAGAAGGAAAAAAAAGAATAACAACAAAACAAAATGTTAATAAGTGTCGGAAGAGGTGAGTCATCGAGGAGGCGCCCGATGGTGATGTCGGATCGAAACACGGAGAGACATTTTATGGGAGATGATTCCAAAATAATATTGTGTAAAGGTTATACCTATTCCAGTGGGTCTGTTTCCGGTTGCTGGCGTCACATCCGGCGCGAACCTGTGGCTCGCCGCGACAATCGAATAAATTACGAAACGCATGGCATACATGATCCGAATAATGCCGTTCCGACCTCCGTTCGTTCCTTTCGTTTCCAACAAAACCAACCCCCGTTCTGTTCTGTTTCCACTCCCCCGTCATACATCCAATCTAATGCGAGACGTGACCAACAGTAATAATGTTGTTAAATGTCCGCTTCCTGTTCCTTCCGTGTTACCAAAACGGCAGCAAACTATGTTCGTCCATGTGTGTGGTCTCCGCTAGAAAGTGTACCGTAATGAAAATAATAATTAATGTTCCGAATTTGGTGCTTGTTTCTTTTTACATTTCAATCTTCATTTAATTGTAGTTACGCTCAACGTGTTTACACTATATTTTTAACTCGGAGACCCACTTTTGTAAATGTCTTAACATTTAACAAAACGAGACCAGTTATAAATAATCGTTCAACTCTCGCGACAAAGAAAAGTACTGATCTCGACTCGTACCTCTTAGATCAAAAAGCTCGAATATTGAAGCTTCTGAAGAGATATAATTGGCTACCTGATGCTAACCGCTAACCCGAGCGCCGGTATATCGACCTCTCCGGATAAACAACGAGATTCCATTATATTGCATGAAATTGAAACGAGGTTGTCTCTTTTTATTTCTTGGCCTTTGATAAGTAACGGAGTGCGCAAGAATTTGATACGTTTAAGATGTGAATACTGATGAAAACTCGTTTCGGGGAGGGAAAGGATCGTTAATCCCCTTTAATTACTGCTGAGTGAAATAGAATACAGCGTGCAGCTGGCGCTTTCCGAATCCTATATGTCTCTCATTATTACTTTTTTTTTCATCTCACTCGATTCATATTTTATCGCAATGTTTATTAACAGAACGTATTTAGTCTCCTCGTAAATTTTGCTAATTTTCAAGGCACTCACTGGGTCTTTAAACTTTAATAACTAGATTTAGGATGCTGTCGTGCATTAATAATAGTTGAGAGTTATTTTCGCTTCGCGGTTGCGAAGAGAGAGGAGGAAAATGGAAATAATTCGCAACGGAAGACTCGGCCAGTCTCCAAAGAGAGTCCTAACCTACACAAAGCGCTCGTTCCTTGGATCAGGTCATCGCGTGGGCTAGAAGAACTATCTGAAAAGATGCCACTTTCTTTGTTCACTCGCAGATTTGCTTCCTGCTGTGATTATAAAGTTTAATGAAAAAGTACTGTTCACGTCGCATGCTTATCTGTATTTTGTTCAGTGGGCGTTGCTTTTGGAGATACCTAGATTTTTTTTGGGTGTGAATAGGTCACAAGGTTTTATGAGCTCAGCAAATCTCGGGTTTTACTATTCCCTCCCGAGAATTGATATTTCATCGTCCTTCCCGGTATACAAACCTCGATCTCGTTGCTATATCATCATCAATCGCAATGGAAAAAGACATCTTATTTCCCTTTTACGGCTAATAAAACTGCGCTTCGCGATCCTTCGCGGCTTGAAACACTTTTTGCATTTTTGATTAGACGTTTACAGTTGGAGGAAGAGGTGTATACAACACACACAATCCTTACAAACGAATTGCAACCATCAATTCCTCATTCCTTTCGCAAATTGATATCCACTATAAATCTAGGAATATTAACATTTTCGAGCTCTGTTTTCTGTTATACAACTTTCCCGAATTCTCTCCTCGCTTGATTATCTTCCAGCAGCAGCCACAACAAAAACCGTTGCTTTTATGCTATGACTAATTGCTTCTTTTCGGGATGTATCCGAATACATTGTTGTCCTTCTTCGCTGTTAACGAAGGAAACAAAAAACACCTTGAAGTTTTAAAAAAATATGTGTCGAATGAATTCACTCGATTCAAAAAATATGTAAGTGGAAAAGTAATCGGGCGAGCGAAAATGAATAAAAATAGTTCAAGGTCCTTGGTATTTATCATCGCTGTTGGTTGCACAGTAGTAGTCAGTCTACTCCGTGATGGGAATAATCATAATCGACAAACCGATTGCTCGTTTCAATTTACCGAATTCCGAAAGTCATATTATTTGATCATCTCGATGGTAGAGTCATGAATCAAATAATAATTAGGTGAAATGCAATTAAAAGCTGGTTTTTTTAATGATTCGAGAACAGTAATTTATTTAGTTGGAACTGGTGAAAGTCTATTTTATATTGCAATATGTAATTTGTATGTGTATGATTTACCTGAAGGAGTGAAGCAATAACATGGAATCAAGTAAATAAAATATAATTTGCATCCCACTTGTAAGATTTAATAGGTAGATCAAGTACAGTGAAATATCTAAGTTTGCATCTAGATTGAAGATTAACCTGGAAAGATCACGTTTATGAAATGAAATGGGAGCAAAATTGTTATACGTATTAGACGGAAACTAATTATTGAGTATTCAGTCATAACATTTGAAAAAAAAGATTTATAATTATAGAGGTTCCCTGCTTAATTCATTTTGGTGTACTTGTATACAGTCATGCCTTGATTAACGATCCTGTTCCAAGCTTCCCACGACGTATCTTTTATTACATACAAACTGAAATATGATTTTATAGTTGATTGTTTGTGCTTTTTTCTCATTCATTTAACAATTAACCTATATGGAGTTAAAGCTTAACAATAACACATCTTCAGAAATCACAATCTTTTTTACTAGAAATATATATTTTTTTTCAAATCTTCGTTTGTTGACATTCTTTTCAGCACGAACTTTAATTTCATCTTCATATTCTTTGTCTCTGTTCCTAAAAAGGATTTTCTAAATATTCCACTGAAAAATCATTATCATCTTCTGCATTCAATGATGTTCTAACATCATCTTCATCTATATTTTGTATATTAGAATAAAATTAAGAAGCAGATTTATAAATGCACATCAATTACTTCAAACCCTTAAGTCACAGATTGAAGATCTTCTTTACCTATTACCCCTTTTGATTTTAAAGGGAGAAAAAGGTAGGTTCTTGCAAAAGACAGCCTGCCTTCTCATGTGAAGCTTTAGACATTTTCAATGCTTTGACAATATTTTAATTGTTATGCGTTTTCCTTACCCACAAGAATTAAATAATGGTCCTTGGTCCAAATTGAGCCAACAAAATTGTTTAAAATACATTTGAATCAGTTTAATACACTATTGATTAAGTAGACATGAATTTCCTTGACAATATAAAAATTTAACAAACTTTCAAATTTGTATTTATGTAGTAAACAAATTTATTGAATATTTACACTAAACATATTGTAAATAAAAATCAATGAACATTACAAGTAATTAGAATAAATTGTTCTATGAAAAAAAAAATTGGGGGACACTGGTTCCCCACCCATCAAGCAGAACCAGTGAAGTATGCACCGCAATTGAAACGATTATTAGCGACTTCCTCTTGTGCAGACGGAGAAAAATATTTGGCATTCAAAGGAGTCCATTGTAAATATCAATTGCGAGAGTGAATATAGTTTTTTATACATTCATTTCGGCGAAGTGCACAATGATTTAATTTCCATACACTTACGTTTTCATCCACACAACGATGCTTACAGTTTTCTGGCTCACAAAAGCGCTTGCACGCTCATTTTTTTTTCATATATTTTTGGTTTTGGTCAAAGCCGAAAGGTTGGGGTTGTAATTATAGATATACACACACACACACACCTACCCCTATTTAGGCAGACGGCGTGACAGACAGCAGTTTCGAGAGGGCGTCAAACCGCCACCCTCGATGTCAGTTTAACCCCCATAATAAACGCGTTGCACCCCATTAATCGCTGTTTAACCCACATAGACACATGCACAATGCTACACTTAAATAGATGTGGAAGGTGCGGAGCGGTGGAGAAACGTTCGCTGAAAATCCTCTGGAGCGAACGGTGGTAATTGCACTTTTTTTTCCATTCGAGTCGTTGCGTGAGCCAACAAAATTAAAGCTCCGACAAATTGCATTACGAACACTGTTATTTTCGTTGGAAAAAAAATGTATGCTCTCTCCGCATTTACAATTTAACCGATTACTTGCCACACTCTGTATATCTTCGTACGAGCAAATCGCACCATTACAAACGATACACCAGTTCTAATACCGTCCAATTACATTGGCCGAAGTCTACCTTGAAGTTAAGTACACGTTTCGATATAATTCACACTTACACAATAACATTACGTATGGATGGATACGTTTAAATATGCATTGATACTCAACAAACAATATTCCGCAATTCAAACTAAAGATTTGTATGATCAAAGTTCACTGCTCTGTGACAAGCTTAGTTTTCCAATGAAAATTCGATTCGAAAACGCCGCGAGTTTCCACGTCTGTCTACTAATTACGTACGTAACACATATTAATCATTTCACATAAGTGAATTTTAAGCCGTCCTAACTAGAATACTAATTAATTCGAACTGTACCATCGGCATTGACCAGTAAACCAATCGGATGATGATGCATAATGCAACAATTACGCCTTCTCTCTTTATACTTTTTTAATCCATTCTATATACTTTACATTTTCCTCTTTTGCGTCGATTATTTTATATAATTTCCAAGAATGCGGATGATGTAATGCGTGACGAAAACGAAACTAGTATAAGTGGGATGTAACCAAAACAATTTACAAGTTTTTCAAGATCCACTATAATCAAACCAGTTGAAAACTTGAAAGAGATTAACATTATTTGTTGCAATAATTCAATGACAAATTTCCCTAATGACTTTTTAATTGTGTAACTCGACCCATGATAACTTGATTGCTTATATAAATATTTACTTTGTTCTTCCTCTGTGTGCACGATTCTACGCGTTATCCGCGCTTTTCAAACACTCCGGGTATATTTAGAACGTTCGCCTTCAAAACTTGATAGTTTTATTATTCTTCGGACGAAGCGAAAGTGGAATTTTAAATTTAAACTATTCAACTTATATTCAACATCAAAAGAAATTGTTACATTTTTAATGAATAATTTATATAACACGATTATATTTTTTTTGTTTGTTTGCTTACAGGCTTCCATGGATTTGCCTCCAGACAAAGCGAAGCTTCTCAAGAATTATGACTTCGAGAAAAAATGGGACATTATATGCGACCAAGTAAGTACATCTTTCAATTAAATTACCTTTTCACAGCTTGACAATCATTAAGAATCCGAGAAATTCGAATACCTTCTAATTAAATCGCGGTTAATTGGAGCCGCTGAGAAGCATTATCAGCTTTTCTCGTGATAAATGCTAACTGTACGTAGCTAACGGAACAGTTACAGTCGACCGCTAGGATGCGAGAAGGACTAAAAAAGGTAGAGGAGAAGTTTCAGCGCGTTTAGCAAAAAGAGACAACTTTGATGCAATTGTAATAATAACAATACGAACATCGCATGTCAGATTCTATTATTTACGGACGTTACTTTCATGTTATTTTCTGTACAAATACCAACGAATGTAAAAGTAATAATAGAAGAGAAAAACGTGATTTGCTAAACGACGTACACGATATTTTCTTATTGCTATATTTATGAATGTCGTGCTTTATATTATCCACACGTGATTGGAATTTAAACTAGAAAGGAATTTAAATTTCCATACATTTTTCTTTCGATACAAAATTTATGTTATTATTATTTCTTAAAATATTTTATTCTATACTTTATAAACAACGGTTCTAAACCTATGCATCGTGTCCCAAAATTATTACGAAATGACAGCTGTAATGTGTCAAACCAAGTGATTGGTGAAATACTCTCAGAATAATCACAAATTATTATTTCTTTATAACATCGTTTCTCATCCTATGCGTCTTATGCCAAAATTGTCGTAAATTGACAGCTGTCACTATGTGTCAAACCAAGTAATTGGTGAAATACTCTCAGAATAATCACAGTTCAGAAAAAATATTTATGTTATTATTATTATTTCATGGAATAATTTATTCTATACTTTATAACAGCGTTTCTATACGTATGCGTCTTGTTCCAACATTGTTGCGAAATAACAGCTGTTACTATGTGTCAAACCAAATAATTGGTGAAATACTCTCATAATAATCACAGTTCAGAAACAATATTTATGTTATTATTATTTCTTGGAATATTTTATTCTATACTTTATAACAGCGTTTCTAAACCTATGCGTCTTGTACCAAAATTGTCGCGAAATGACAGTTGTCACTATGTGTCAAACCAAGTAATTGGTGAAATACTCTCAGAATAATCACAGTTCAGAAACAATATTTATGTTATTATTATTTCTTGGAATATTTTATTCTATACTTTATAACAAAATTTCTATACCTATGCGTCTTGTCCCAAAATTTTCGCGAAATGACAGGTGTCACTATGTGTCAAACCGAGTAATTGGTGAAATACTCAGCAATTGGGACTCAGTACAACTACAAACAAATATGTTGGATCGCAAGTAAAAAGAAGTTGAGAAATGCTGCTTTATAATACAATAATTTTTCCTTGTACATGCTATTTGCTTATTACTATAATTAATAATATCATGAATTGTATTACTTATTACTCCTGATTAAAATCTAACTAAAAACTAATGTATATAACTCCATAAATTTTCATGTCAGAAATAATTTTTATGTTTTATAAGAAGGAATATATTTGTATATTGATACTTTGTTTAATGCACAAACATTGTAATTGCGGTGCAACGTACGATAATAATCGAACCAAAATAATTATTTATTGTTCAAACAAGAAAATACATGTATTTATTGTAATAATAATTAAAGTAGGCTTTATTTAGTACATAAATAAAATATGTATTCAAGGGACTTATAATAAATAATATTTGTTTAGATCAGAGCTTTTACTACCTTTTGTTTCACGACATACTTGATTATACTAAAGCATTTAAATTACTATGATAATAATTTTCGTAAACGTAATATGCATTGAATTTCTATTGAAAATAATATATTTTTTTTCTTAACGCGTTTTCTCACGGCACTCCGGTTGAAAATCGCTGGTTTAGACTATCAAAACATGCATTTGAATGCATTTTTGGATAGTTTATTTAACTGAAATTATGAATAACGCTGCACGTAGGAAATGTTGTAGCGATGATGATATTGGGTCAATATCCTGTGGAGAAAACTCGAGCATTAGTTGCGATAACATTCATGGTGTGATGGATGTGCCATAAGGGCAGTTCAAGTGCCGTCCACGATGAAAGTGGCTTAGCAAGCGCTATTAAGCCATTAAAAGAAGTGCATCGTTTTACCTTCCGTTCATTTTTTTTATCGCCGCATTACCATTAGAATTAAACTTAAAACTCTTTAACGACCCATTCCTGAAACACGTTTGATCTTTCGCGCAACTACATCAAAAACCAAAAAAAAATATGTTTTTCCTGATTGAATGAAATCAATTAAATTCGCATTTAAACATGCTTTTCAAAAAAAGCAGTGAATTAGCCAGTCGTTGCTCCGAAAGTGTAGAATTTCGATGTGGAACAGCCGCATGTAATCTGTATTAAATCTTCATTGTTTCTGAGTTGAATTACAACAGCGATGATCATCGGCTCGCTGCGCTCAGGATAAATAGAGCGTGGCGCAGAGTCTTCGATCATGGCATTTCCACATATTATTATTGTTGTTGTTTACAAAACACGAGCGAAACATGCATGTACGATCCCGATGTAGTACATCTGTAATGCCGCATCGGACCGGTGTCTAACGGTGGTTCTCTGATTAGATAGAATGGATATCGATGCATGACTATCTGTCTCTATTAAAGGCACTCATTTCTGCATATGCATGAAGCGCGCACTCCACGTTGCCATTTAAGCTACAAAACCAGCAATAATCGAACACAAATAACCAATAGGTCAAGAACAAAATACAATGATAAACACCGTGTTTAATATGAATCAACAGAAGCTACTTTATAATACAATAACTTGAAATACAAGTAAAAATAAAGCGGAATGTCCATGTTTTATCTAAATTAAAAGTGATAAAAATAAACGTATGTAATTAGAAAATTGTATTTTTAGCACCGTTGATTTATAGCAGCAAGAAATTAACAGTTTTAATTTAATTAAAATAACCAGGAGCTGAGAACCTTAATTAAATTGTATATGAATTATAGCTTGAGTTGTTCTTGGCCATTAGACTCAGACAACGTTTACATAATTAATGACCATAACACGAATTACAAATAATAAACACGAGGATTTGGAAAAATTAAACAAACAACAACATGAAAAAAAATAGTTTATCGTTGTCTGTGTTTAATGCGAGCTTTCTAAATCCGATCCGGCTAATGCACGAAATATTTAGTACGTAGAAGTGAATGAATGTGACCTCAATCAATTTAAGAAGAACAATATTATTTGTTTTCGAAAAATGGTTTTTATTTTGAAACTCAAGCATTTCGCTTAACGAGCAAAATAAATTGTAAGAAAAATGATTCGCTTAACAAGCGAAGTTTCGCATAACGAGTGACAAGGAGAAGAGAAGTCCCTGATTGTGTACCTGGTACATGATTTTTAAAACTTGTATATTTTTTAAATATTAACCATCTACAATTTTTGTTGTCATCTTTGTTTATAGCGGACTAAACTTTGCAAATATGATGTGTGTTTGTTGTTAAAGCAAAACAAAAATGTATTGTGTCCAACCATTATAGTATATAAACAAAATATATAAGCTATTTTATATAAACACAATATTAAAACTATAAAGAGACCCGCGCCAATCGATCGATACAAGTAATATAAACAAATGATGTCATGCGTAAACTGACTCGTTTTCCCATTCACACACAGGGTGAACTATGAATGGGAAAACAGTTCCTCCTGTTAGTAGTAATTCTAGTTGCATCTTTGTGTATTACCAAACTTATGTTCGAACATGTTATTTATGATTTTTTGTGCAAAATTTAAGAACTAAAATAACCATAGATATGAAAAGCAAAATTACTAAAAAACGAGACCAAGTTATATTTTTTTTCGTATAGAACGCATTATCGCATTTTACATTAGTTTATATGGGGAAAATTGTTTAACTATACGAGTAACATCCGAAAATTTTGAAACGAATTATGCTTGTTAAGCGAGATTCCACTATAGTTGTTTATTTATATAATAGTTCCTGGAAATCTTGAGTGTTTGTATCTGCTGTATTTAGAATACAATAACTGCCGTTCATTCATTCATGTATTCAAAGTAGTGAATTCGTTGAATTGTGCCGAATGATGCAAATAGCGATAATACTACTCATAATAATGATCATTAAGTTAAGTTAATATTTCCCCTTTTGTGCCATTACTGTAAAAAAAACACTTATCACGTCGTTCAACGCAGTTAGTTTTTGCCGCCGTTATCAGCGGGGAAATTTAAAGGAAGAAGCTAATTTCTTGGTAACGATCCAATAATAATTACATATCTCTCTTGTTGTTTGCTGCATCCACAATAGTGATCTTTCTATGGAGAGCGAGGTTATCGACACGTGGACGAGGCCCCGACTCTGAGACCCAAGCGAAAGATAAATGAAGCCCGTTGTTACAAATATGCTTTCCGTAGATTATTCTATATCAATGTTTGTTTGCATTTAAATCCGAAATTATTGAAGCTATAATTGTGCGATTCATCGACTTTAAATAGCAGCAGAAGAAAGAACATTCGGTTGGTTGGTTGGTTGAAGAAAGACGATCCTTCTTCGGTGGGTCATCAACATTTCAATTCGGTTAGATGCCCATGGTTCGAGTCGTCCTTGGGTTAAAAATAGCACCACTTTATTATCATCATTTACCTGCCTAGAAGAAGAACAAGTTCGAAAATTGCACACTCGCATCCAATCGCATTCGCATTCTTCCTAAACCCGACTATTTTCGCGCCGATGAGACGAGCCGATATGTACATTCATTGCATAAGCATTCCTCCAGCTTGTAATTCACTGAATTTGCGCACACCAACAAAGAGCAATTTCGCAACGTCCCATTAATCTCGCGAAGAGCGTTTAAATTATTTATTTATTTATTTTTACATAAAAATCTCCGAAAACAAGTAAAATTAAACAGTGTATGGCAATGATCCTGTTTCGCTCTCTGGCCAATTTCGAAATTGCCGGAACCGAGAGGAAATCACGATTAAAATATCTCGTTTGTCGGTTGTGAAAAAAAAAAATAATGATTAATTCAATTGTGTCTCTGCAAAGAGCGCAGGATATGTCACAAGTATCTAAAATAATTAAATAATCATACAAGTATCACTTTTCATTTCTTCGCATTCTGTACAAAAAAAAACAATTAAATAATAATTTATAGCAACAACCGTTGTGTTACTTTTCTTTTACTTCGAGCAGAAACAATAGCTATAATTATATCATGAAAATAAATTTAATACGTTTGTATGTATGTTCGTCACATAACATAAGTATTACCATACATTTGTTAATTGTTGTACAAATCGTGTTCTCGTGATTTCAATTATCAAATTTTCTCCTATGGAATCTCGACAAGAACGTTTTTTTTTTCTTCTCCAAATTGATTGTGTGATGATGTAATCGGAGACCACCTATCTTACAAAACGAATCTTCGTTACATTCGAGCCACGCACGTTCAATTAATTGGACGCAAAAACAAAGCCAACGAATCAATTTTATTACACTACCGCGAGATTTTAGTATCCTTGCAGATTAAATTGTAAATACGGCGGTTCGGCGTATCTTCACGAAATGCCTACAAGTAAACGTTTTATTGAATTAATTCGAACTGCTGCTTGGGTGGTAAACTACGGCAATAAAATCGCCTATTATGTATAAAGCCGTTATGGTTCTGGACATTTGCGTATGCCGAGTTGATGTCATCGACTCGAAATAAACTGTTTATTCTATTTTACTACGAACGACATGAATATTCAAAAAAACTGTTTGTTTGTTTGTCATGATGCTCATTATTATTTCATTGATTGCTTTGGTGTGTTTGTAACATCAATCCGATGTTGTTTTCGCATCTGCCTTTGTGAATCGTCGTTATCAAGAGACTAATTCATCAACTGTGAGTCATCAAATTCGCTTCGCAGACTTCAGTCTGATCACATTCTTTTCCGGGTAAAGCGTATTTTGTCTCGATATTAACTGAGACTGCTTGTTTTTGTATATATGAGAGAGATTCGTCGGGATGCTTCGTGTTTATTGTGAGACAATTCCAACAGCTGAGTGGAATATCCTTGAGGAACGGAGTCACACAAAGTGACCTTTAGTTTGGACTTATATCTACCACATATTTCTGATACCAACTCGTATTACATACCAGACATTTATTATACATATTGGAATACGAAGCGTACAATAGAATTTTTGTTATTGAAATTCGTGTTCAATTAAACCTTGAACACAGTTTTCAGTTTGATGGATAAAGTGAGATTCGGTTCTCATTAATTGCCCTGTAGCAGACGACGAACTTTCTTGACCCGAGATTGTATCCCTTGATGATTCATTCCAGGAAATTATAAAACGCGACGTACTCTTTGAGTCATTTAATGAAAGAAACGAGTAATAATATTACTACGGTCGCAAATTGAATTCATTTAATTAAATTTGCGGTAGAATACGAGAAAAAAATGTTGGAGGCAACTAGTTTCATGTTTGTGTGTTTACGATTTAATTAAAGTCGAGTAGTTTCGCGCACGCTAAATATTCTAATTATTTTGATTACACTCGGCTTGAAGCATTAATGCGTTTTGTCAACGCTCGAAGAGGGAACATACTTCTTGTCTGCATGAGGACGTATTTTATGAATACCAGTTTTCACGCAAGCAGACTGAGAGAGAGGAGGAGGAAAAAAGTTTCCGAAGTATGCGACCCATGAGGATAATAACAGATATGTATGATATTTACATGGTAATCGCACCATAAGATATATATATACATGCACGTACACTGAAATGCAATGCAACTAGAAAATCCAGTCGACTTTATCGTCTAATTTGTATGATAAAACTATTATTTATTGGTGGAGATAATGGTGGAGACGTTGGCTCGTTTCATTAGTTGAATTAGGTGTTGAAAAATTATTCAGAGTCCAACGTAATTTAGGGTCTAATAAACGAAACACCTTCGGCGCTTAACGAAAATGGTAAAACTCATGAAAATTAACATATTTAGTAGTAGAAACGGTTGAAAAATTAGTGTTTTTCATTTGAATAAAATCTGGAGCATCGTGCATGCCTTTTAAATACACATTAAATAAGATAATTATCGAATTTATTCAAATTAGAAATTAATTACTGTATTTAAAGTATTTTGAAACAAATTCTTCAAGAAAATAGAAGTTTTAAAGAAGAAGATAAGAAAGTAAGTTTATAGAATAAAATTTAGAAGGAAACTTCATTTAGAACATAGTAATTACTAAGTTTTTGAAACAATATTTTCAGAATAATGCAAATCTATAAGAAAATTTCACTAATATAAATGTATTTGTTAATTAGTATATAATAAATTGATTGCAAGTTTTCATTACAGACAGTTAATTATTTCGAAACTAATCTTACAGAAATATACAAATCTATAAGAAAACTTCACCAAGTACAAAATATTATATAAAAATGTATTTGTTAATTGTAAATAATAAATTCATTGCAAGTTTTATTCATGCAGTTATATATTTTCGAAACTAATCTTCAGAAATATACAAATCTATAAGAAAATTCACCAAGTACAAAATATTCTATATGTATTTGTTAATTGGCAAATAATAACTTTATTGCAAGTTTTTATTATATGCAGTTAACATACAAATCTATAAGAAAATTTCACCTAGTACAAAATATTATATAAAAATGTATTTGTTAATTAGTAAATAATAAATTCATTGCAAGTTTTTATTGCATGCAGTTAATATATTTCGAAACTAATCTTTCAGAAATATACAAATCTATAAGAAAACTTCACCAAGTACAAAATATTATCTAAAAATGTATTTGTTAATTGGTAAATAATAACTTTATTGCAAGTTTTTATTATATGCAGTTAACATACAAATCTATAAGAAAATTTCACTAGTACAAAATATTATATAAAAATGCATTTGTTAATTAGTATAATAATAAATTGATTGCAAGTTTTCATTACAGACAGTTAATTATTTCGAAACTAATCTTACAGAAATATACAAATCTATAAGAAAATATCACCAAGTACAAAATATTCTATGAAAATGTATTTGTTAATTGGTAAATAATAACTTTATTGCAAGTTTTTATTATATGCAGTTAACATATAAATCTATAAGAAAATTTCACTTAGTACAAAATATTATATAAAAATGCATTTGTTAATTAGTAAATAATAAATTGATTGCAAGTTTTCATTGCAGCCAGTTAATTATTTCGAAACTAATCTTACAGAAATATACAAATCTATAAGAAAATATCACCAAGTACAAAATATTCTATGAAAATGTATTTGTTAATTGGTAAATAATAACATTATTGCAAGTTTTATTATATGCAGTTAACATACAAATCTATAAGAAAATTTCACCTAGTACAAAATATTATATAAAAAGAAAATGCAATCTTTCAGAAATATACAAATCTATATGAAAATGTGTTTGTGAATTACTCAACAATAATAAATTACATGATTGTAAGTTTCTATTACATACAGTTAACATATTTTAAAATAAATCTTTCAGAAATCTATAAATTTATATGAAAACACAATATGAAATAAAAGTTTAAATGTATATTTTACATAGTTTCATATTCGTAAAGATAAACTAGAACAAATTATTGAAAAGAAGTATTGTTTTATAAGTAGTTTTATTAATTAGAATTTCTACGATTTGGCGAATGTTATTGAAACGAAGTATTTGTAAATAAATATTATCATTTACGAAATGACAAAAAAATTGTTTGTGTGCTAAACAGAAATGATTATAAAAAATTTGCTTGCACTCACATGGAATTTCCCCATTGAACAGCTTTACAGAATTAAACCGGATGTCTTATCCGCTCAATTCATATTTATAGATTATATTCATATTGGCATATGTAACGGTTTATCGACGTAATGCAGATAAATCGAACCAGTTTCATCGAAATAAAGTAAATATTTTTGTGGACGTATCAAACAATGCGGTGCAGTCGCTGTAAATTGCGTAACACAACGATTCAGTGCTTCCCACTAATAACTGACTTATCGTAAATATGCTTGCTTTTGTAGTAAACAGATAGATATATAGATAGTATTGTAATAGTAATACTTTATAAATCGGATTTACTTTTGTGTATTCAGAGGACGTACAGAGTATTAAGTACTCGCGTGTATATATCAAATGTATATGGACACATTGATGATATCATGAAGGAAAAAGTTGCATGACTCAATGCTGTTTATCGTACAGGATTTTATATGCCGCCGGCTCATTGTGTGTCATGATAAGGGCTTCCAAATAAATAAATATATGTGATTAAAAAAAATAAACAGCAACAATTTTAGCGCTGATTTGCGAAGAGCCTCGAAATATTCGTGAATCATTTCCATTTCACACGGATAATTTATGTGTGCTCCGAAACCGGTTTCCATACGTAATATTCTTTAATACAATATATGTATTTTTTTTTCATCCTTCGAATTCCTCGTGCATGTGCATCATCGTCAGCATCATCGTCTATACATCTTCGTCACATTTTTCTTCATTTTCGTTCGTTCCAACCTCCTCCGCTTCTCGTGCGCGCTCCTCCACGTATATGAGACGACAACGCACATGGGTGTAAGAGAAATGGAGATGATTTATGCAATACGTGCAATGACTGTCTCATTACTCACGTATGGAAAGTCGTGCAGAGTTCTCGGGTGGAGATGGAGGAGGAGGAGGAAATTACACGGCTCGCGGATTACGAAACTCTCTCTCTTGCAAGTCGCGGATTTTCAGTTACGAAAAGAGACCGAATTGAGAAAATAATAATCATTGCAAATCATTCTTTCTTTAATTCTTCGTTTATTTTTGCAGGAAATGGTTCATGCCAAAGATCCGCCTTCTCATTACCTGAACAAACTGAGGACGTACCTGGATCCGAAAGCTTCGAGGAGTCATAGGGTAAGAGTAATAAAATTAATGCCGCATCATCGGTTTGGAATATAAATAAATATATGTGATATTTTATAAATGCTTTTGCTCAATATTGAAATGACACATCTGCAAGCAAGATGTACTTTGTAAGAATGGTAGGATGCAGAAGAAAAAAATATGACGAAGAAACAGTGAGTGTGTGTGTGTGAGAGTCGGATGGGATGAGATGAGATGATGGTTGGTCCGGTACAGAAGCAGCAGCAGCCGGGATAATCGTGAAGCAAGCAGTGTTTACTGTTTTATTTATCTAAGGACATCGAACTGAATAAATAACACATAGAGAAAGAGAGGAAGAGGCAAAGAGCTATCTACTTTATGATCGTATATAAAAGACGTCCAGCGTAAAACATATGTTTCTAACTACCATGGATAAATATATACATGCTGCAGTAGTAGTGGGCATTCACTGAAATTAAATGTGAAAGGGCTAAGCTCCTTTGTCTCGTACTCCTCTTCCTGTTTCTTTTTATTTCTTCCTCATTACACTAAAACTACCATTTGAATAATAGATTATTATTATACGTCTTCTCAAAACGATTATATTAAATGCATTAAAATTAATTAATCTGCATTGCAAAGATAAATCCACAATGTGATTAATTTAATTAAAATGATTGATTAATTTAATTAATTAAATATTAGTAATTATCTAGTAAAATGTGATTGTAGTTATTATTGCGTTCCGTTGTTCTCGAGACGTGAAGTATTAATAGGTGTATTTCAGCATTAAAATGCCACTGCACGTTGCCTACTTAATAAACACTGTTAAAGTTTATATAGTCTCATAAAAGACGACACGTGAATGAAATAGGTAAACGCCGAAACCATCGGCCGCACGTAAAACGCCGATTAGAAGAGATTAAATTCAATTTTCTAATTTACCATCATCGTCATCGGCGGTGCTTCAGCATCCATCGTCGATGGGAAACAGCAGCCCGCGCTGAAAGCTTCACGGAATAAATGAATGCATTTATTATTAGCGATGCACTTAACATTTCAATTGAAGAGTGGAAAGAGGAAGCTTAATATTATTAAAAGAAAACCGCACTACTGCGTCCTCTATAATTATCGTACTTTATTTGTCACTGGAAAGTTCCATAAAATTATGATATAAATATATCTGCTTTTTCCCTGTAATTGATAGGTTCTTGTTTTGTTTTTATTTAAAGGGACATGTGGTTTTGTAGATTGTGGGAATAATGCTTGGTTGTTGCGTTCTGAGTAGAAGACGTATTTTGTAGTAGTTATAAATTAAATCAGATTTTTTTTTTGTAAATTTAATACAATTTGAAATATTTATTAATTGGTCGTTAGAGGCGGATTCATCTCCTAATGCGATTTAATGATGAGAGCCTTATACGGCGCATCGTTAATGAATATTAATTTGAAGTATTTGGAATGGTTTCATTTGGAGGAAGTCCTAATACGTTCATAACTCTATAAATTGCTCGTCTCTTGCAGAAACGAAAGATGGTCGGTGAATCAACATCAACGCAGGTTCTCAGAGATTTAGAGATATCGTTACGCACTAACCATATAGAGTAAGTTGTTTCGCTGGACGCACTTGCGTTCCGATGGATTATTTTTATTCTTCTTGTTTAGATGGGTGAGGGAGTTCTTGGATGGTGAGAATCTGGGTTTGGACGTGCTTATAGATTACCTGAACTTCCGGTTAGGCATGATGAGGCACGAGCAACGCATCGCGGAGTTCCGGTCCGAATCTGAGGAGCAACTGAATCACACCAATAACACGACAATTACCACGATGGACCGGACGTACAACGGATACATCCGTCCTCCTTTGGACGTCACGGACAGTCCGAGCATCAAGCGACGCTCCAAGCATGTCGCCAAATTGAATATGGGAGAATCGAAAGACGACATCCACGTTTGCATAATGTGCATGAGAGCCATCATGAACAATAAAGTGAGTACTACCTCCGGTGTACTTTTATTATGATTGTGTAATTGTGCGTGTGTGTGGGGCACCAATTGATCGGCCGATTTTTCCACAGTACGGCTTTAACATGGTTATACAACACAGGGAAGCGATCAACTGCATCTCACTGAGCTTGATCCACAAGAGCCTGAGGACGAAGGCTCTGGTTCTGGAACTGCTGGCGGCCATCTGCCTGGTCAAAGGAGGCCACGAGATTATCCTGTCCGCTTTCGACAACTTCAAGGAAGTGCTGAAAGAGCGCTACAGGTTTGAAACGCTGATGGAATACTTCCTCAATCCGGAGCTGTTCCATATTGAATTCATGGTACGATCATAAACCTAAACACTGTTTATAATTAAACTAAATAATTTGATTGCTTTAGGTGGCCTGCATGCAATTTGTGAATATAGTCGTTCATTCGGTGGAAGATATGAACTTCAGAGTACATCTTCAATACGAATTCACCGCACTTAATTTGGATGACTACTTGGAGCGATTGCGACACACCGAAAGCGAGGAGCTTCAGGTGCAAATTTCCGCTTACCTCGACAACGTCTTCGACGTACATGCATTAGTTGAAGACAGCGAAACGAAGACGGCCGCCATCGAGAAGGTGGCGGAACTCGAAGACGAACTGGGCCAAGCTCACGATAGGCTTCAGGTGTTCGAACACGAAGCGCTTTCGAAGATTGGAGAGCTCGAAACGGAGCTCGTCCAGGTGAGGCAGGAACGGGAGGAACTCATGGAGCATCGAAGGCAGCGCGATGAGGAAGTCACGACACTCCGGAGAGTTGTACAGCAGCATCAGCAGGAATCTAAGAATAGGCAGTCGCTGCTGGAAAATAAAATCATGGAATTGGAAACGATAACGAAGAGTCTACCGAGAGGTTCGACGAGTAAGTTTTGTGGTTATCGCAATTTATTGCGGAGGCTTATTTCATCCTTTTCTGCATTCCAGTCGCCGGTTTATCAGATCTGCTGTTGCAAAATACGCCTCCGAGTTCGTCGAGCTCCACATCTACAACTACGCCTAGTACACCTGTGATACCTCCACCGCCGCCTCCGGCAGCTCCGGTAGCTCCACCGCCTCCTCCTTGTCCTCCCCCGCCGCCAATGAAGCAGTCAGCACCTTCCGGACCACCTCCTCCACCAGCCCCTGGCTTTATGCCTGCACCGGACGGCGCCATGACAATCAAACGGAAAGTTCAAACCAAACACAAACTTCCTACAATCAACTGGATTGCGCTGAAACCAACCCAGGTAACATCCAATCGAAATTACGTTACGAGCAATCGATTAAAATATATAAATCTTGTAGGTGAGGGGAACTATCTTTAACGACCTGGACGACGACAGGCTGCACAAGACAATCGATTTCATTGAATTCGAGGAACGCTTCAAGATTCGCAATGCCGGCGCTTTAACAAACGGCGCAAGCGAGCCGGATGGACTTAACACGATGCCTAGCAAAAGGTTTAAGAAACCGGAAAACGTTACGCTTCTGGAACACACCAGATTAAGGAATATAGGTACATATTCGTATTACGTAAACCATGCTTTGGTAACTTAATAAGTTGTTTATTTCAGCAATTTCCCGAAGAAAACTCGACATGCCCGTTGAAAAAGTGGTGAACGCCATCAACTTGTTGGACCTGAAACAACTATCGCTGGAGAACGTTGAGCTGTTGCAGCGGATGGTGCCGAGCGAACAAGAAGTGAAAGCTTACAAAGATTTCAATGCCGAGAAAAAGAGCCCCAGTCTGCTTACGGAGGAGGACAGGTTCCTTATGCAACTCGCCAAAGTCGAAAGAATCTCATCGAAATTATCGATTATGAGTTACATGGGCAACTTTTACGACAACATTCATTTAATCACACCTGTAAGTTCTTTATTCTACTTTACAAATTATGTTAATATTTATTTAAAACAAGAATTTCTTGTATATGACAGATAATTAAAATATTTTAAATTTCAGCAAACGAACGCAATCATTTCCGCGTCGAATTCCGTGAAGAACTCGAGAAAACTCCGATTGGTGCTTGAAGTGATCCTGGCTTTCGGAAACTACTTGAATAGCAGTAAACGCGGCCCCGCGTACGGCTTCAAATTGCAATCCCTCGACTCTCTTCTGGACACAAAATCGAGCGACAAGAAGATGTCTCTGTTGCACTACATCGTCGCGACCATAAGACAGAAATTCCCTGACTTGATGAACTTTGATTCGGAACTCACGTTCATAGAGAAAGCTGCAGTTGGTGAGGATTTTTGTTTGCTTTCATTTCGCACCTGCATGTTCTGAATATGTGATTTGTATTTCAGTTTCTCTTGAAAATATAATGACGGACGTTCAGGAGCTGGACAAAAACATGGATACAGTTCGGAAGGAGGCTGATCTTCGTGGAAAAATAAACTCGACGATCCTCAGGGATTTCTTGCAGAACTCCGAAGATAAGTTGAGGAAGCTGAGGAACGATTCGAAATCCGCACAAGACGCGTTCCGGGAATGCGTCGAATTCTTCGCAGAGTCCCCGAGGACAACGGACGCGAACAGCTTCTTCTCGCTGCTAGTTAGATTTGTGAAGGCATTCAAGGTAATTATTCTGTTGAAACCTCTAGCTACGTGCTTTAATAAAAAATACAATCTTTGAGCAGCATGCAGATCAGGAAAACGAAACTAGGAAGAGACTGGAAATGGCTGCGTTGAGTACATGCAAAGGGAACAACGTTGTGGTGGAGAGGAATAAGATAAACCAGAAGAAGCAACAGGTAAAAAAGGTTAATGGCTTTAAGTTACCTAGTTGATTTAATATGGACTTTTACTTACACAAAAAAAACAAACACTAACTGCAACTTCTACTACTACTTCTACTACAACACAAAAAACCCACCTCATCATCCTTCTTTTAACTACACTAATTTACCTTCTATAGGTAAGACCTATTCCACGTTTTTCTTATTTTTATACTTCAAATTTGAGTTTTCTTTTCGTTTATTTTTTTTTTTTGAACTAAATCAAATTAACTTATATACTGTTTTTGTCTCTGTTTTCTGCTAGGACGCTGTGATAAACGAATTGAAACACAAAGCGAGATTAGTGCATGAGAAAAAATTACTTCTACAGGATGAAGTGTATAACGGTGCTTTAGAAGATATTTTGTTAGGTTTGAAAAACGAGCCCTACCGAAGGGCGGACGCAGTGAGACGAAGCCAGAGGCGGCGCATAGATTATAACAGGCTCTCTAAAACGATGGAAGAAATAGATTTGTGATTTGGAGGACGAGACAAACCCCCCCTTCACCTATTATAATGTAAAAACGAAAGACGTGTAGGAAACCAAAATTAGCTTTAAGAATTCGGATGAGATAATATTAAAGAAGGAAATCGGTGCATATTTTTTTTAATATTATTTTATGAATCTATTAAGGTTGAATGGCAAATCTATATCATTATTATTATAATTAATATTTTTCAAGGCGCCTTAAACTCTTTTTAGATGGGCTGTTAAAACAAACATATATAAAAAGAATAGAAAAAAGAAAAACAATGCTTTAGCTGTGATAGATTTGTAATTTAATACCAAAATAACTATTTTTTTATATGAAATGTGACTAAAAGAAAAAAAAGAAAACACGATGATGAAAAGATGACGAAACTCTCGCGACATTCCTATTCATATTTCAATTCACTTCAAACATTGTATGATTTTTTTTATATATATATATAATATAGTTAGGTGTATTAAAATGAAGAAATGTACATATTATATATTACATTTTTCCTCTTATATTGTTTAACACTAGTTTCAACAAAATGTTTTTATTTTAAATAAATGTCATTTAAGTTTTTGTATAAAATAAATATATATATATATAAATATATTATAAATAGATTAGCAAATGTTTAGTTTATATTGTAATTATTATTAAAAAAAGTTATTTATATAAATACACAGATATATTTATTGATTAAACGATTATCTTGGAATGTTTATTGTCTCTATTATAGATTTTTTTTTGTACAATTTGTTGGTAAGCAAAATTCTGGTGTGCAGCCGTTTGCTTTAATGTTTAATAATTTATTAATTTCTGTTGTACATATACTACTACTACGAAAACAATGTTACATAAGAAATCAACCAGGAATACGGAAAATATCGATTCGAATATATGTTATATAGATATAAAAAGAAGTATTTTATATTTTTAAGAAATGTCTTTTCTCTATCCCCCATTATATATATATACTTATTATTATATCGTATTATTGTGACTTATAGTTTGTATATATTGATACATGGATCTTTGTTAAACTCTTTCTCCTTACAAAAATAAAATTTATATCTTAATTATTACATAGTAGTTTAATTATTCTTCATATTATATAAAGTAATTTTATTTTGTATACATGATAACAATACTGTCAGCAGATTCTTCTATATGTATACAGTGTAACCTCGCATAACGAGCATTTCCCTTAACGAACAAAATGAATTGTAAGAAAAATGACAAGCGACATCATTTTTAAAACTTGTGTACACATATTAGGTGTATTTTTTAATATGTTTCACTATATATTTCAGAATACGAGTAAAAATCCGGAAATTTTGGAATGGATTGAACTCGTTAAGCGAGGTTCCACTGTACTTAATTAAATGAAATTAAATAATTTTGAATTTGAATACAGTGAATTCATAATACATACAACGTCAAAACCTGGAAACGATTCAATTGAAAATTAAAAAAAAAAAACCTTTAAAAGATGTGGCGTAAATATTTGATAGACATTGACGAAATTAGTTTTAGCAAATCATATAAAATAAGGAAGATGAAACGCCACTAATCAATTTATAAAGAAATATTGATAACCATTTCATTTTCAATGAAGCAATTTTTTACTGGCCAGATGAAAGTAATTAAACATTTACCAATGTTTAGAATGTAACAAGAGAAAATAACTTGTAATTGCACAATTCAATGACCGGAAGGATATTTGTTGGTAGAAGATAGTTTTAAGAAAAACAAAAAAAAATATTGTAAAAATTGTATATAAATAATTTTTAAAAAAATCGAGAAAAAGCACTGCTTAAACATTGAACTAATTTACATTGTTTTTCAATCTCGTTCTTGGATCAAATCAAATTGATTTTTCTTAAGTTACATAAAATTAAAAAAAAATCATTTTAATAAAATGATGTATAACTACATATGAGAATTATATAAATTACATATATCCCCTAGTGTACGAACTAGTTCCGTTCCAAAGGGTTATTCGTAAGTCGAATTTGTTCTTAAGTCGGGGGAATTTTAAAAATTTCAAAATATCTTACTACACTTTATCATGGTTTTTACTTTTATATATGTTAAATTCCGTGTTACTGACTGTATAAATTTCAAAAAACAGATTAAAATACTTTTCAATGTATACATCACAATTATTTAATAAAAAACAACAAAAGAAACAAATGCAACAAAACAGATAGTACATCTTCCAAAAATATTATATTTTATTAAATAAATTATCAATTTTTGTTTGAACAATTAATTTTTTTATAATTATATATCTCCCTGTAACAAATTAGAGCTTTTAGAATTTTGTTCGTAAGTCCGGAAGTTTGTAAATCGAGGGATACCTGTACTCACAAAAATGCATAAAATTGCTTTTTTCCCTAAATAGTTTCTCATAATTCCATTTACTATATATTAGTTCTTTCGACCAAAGTCTTTCCATCCAAGTTATCTTATATTTATGTATTACATGCCCATCTTTTTTGTTATTAAACAACATTGATTCAGCTTGAGTCATTTATAATAAAAATTCACAATAATCTTATATCAATATGAATTAAAACAAACGTTTCAGAAAAGGTTTCATACATTTTCATATTGGCAATTCAAACTTATTTTGTATATTCATTTATAGACAAGACAACAGTATATTTTGCTATACAATTAATAGACATTATATCATTTTTTAATTTATTAATATTAACTAAATCTCATGTTTAAGTGAATTAAAATAATGTTTAGTAGTCTAATTTAATAGATGTCATTAATGGCAAATTAACTATTTTCTTTAAATTAATGTGTGTAGTATAAGTTATGCTACGAAATTAATATAAATTAAATAATGCTTTGGTATTTACTAATATTAACCAAATCTCATATTAAAATGTATTAAATTAATTGGTAACCATGCCACAGTACAGTGGAACCTCGCTTAACGAGCACCTCACATAACGAGCATTTCTCTTAACTAATAAAATTAATTGTAAGAAAAAATGACTCGCTTAACGAGCAACGTTTCACATAAGAAGTGACGATGAGAAGAGAAGTCCCGGATTGCGCGACTGCTACATCATTTTTAAAACTTGTGTATTTTTGAACATGTTTCACTATACGAGAAAAAATCCGGAAATTTTGGAACGAATTAAACTCGTTATGCGATGTTCCACTGTATATATATATTACTATGCAATTTAGAGGATTTCAATCATTTTTGGTAAGAGTTTGGAATTTAATAATATTAACTAAATCTCATATGAAAGTGAATTAAAATAATGTTTTGTATAACAGTTAGTAGTCTAATTTAATAAATTTCTTCAATTGCTCATCTTTTAAATTAATTTATAGAAGACTAGATTAAAATTTTCCTTTGAGTATAAGTTGTGCCATCTATAGGTCAATAGTTGTAAAACTTGAAAACATAATTGCATTTCAGCTGCGTTTGATGAATAATTTGCATTCTTTCCTTTGTATGTAAATAGATATTAAATAATTATACTACTACGTATAATTTATAAAGAAATTGTGTGTTTGGGGATGAAATTTTTAAATATATTTCGAAGATTATAGTCATCATTTTTTTTTGTTTTATTAGGGTGGTAGTTGAATCGCTGACGTCAGACGACGGCCATAAGAATGAAAATGGCGTCCTGTCGTAGGGATCGGTCAGAGCAACAATCGCTTTTCTAAAATTATCGATGAATTTATGCACCATCAATTCTTATGCAACTCGAAACTAACTGATACTAAGCCCAGAAAATCAATCTAGCATCATATTTGTCTGGTCACTAGAGCCGATGTCTAGAGAAAATCGATGCGACTACAAACGTACTATGGGAGACACATAGACCCGAGGATTTACACAACGTCTCCAGTGCTGTGAATTGTTTTGTTTAGTGTCGCGATTCTGTGTTCCGTGTGCTTTTTGGGGGTGCCGGGCGACACGCAGTGGAAGCCGTCTCCGTTGGCTTTACTATTCTGGTGAGTTTCCTTTTTTCTATATACATCAATCTGTCTCTCCACCCGGAGATTCGCCATCATCAGTCGATATTATATGCGTATGACCCAGCCCTGCCTTGTCTCTATATTCGCACGTAACGCCATTGTTTTACTTTGTCAAATGTCAAAAAGTTATAACCTCCTTGGATCACCAGGACTTATCACCTTTCTATCCTTCGATTCCCTTCGATTTTTACCCATGAACATGTCTCCGTGCGCCTCTTTTTTTTTGCTGTCGTTTCCACGAATTTGGCATATCCACAATATTTACCTTGGGCTTGACAAGTCATGCCAACCTAACCTATAAATCCACCAACAAATTTTTCCAAACCAAAAAAAAAACAATTATTTAAATTATTTAAAAAATATCTTGAACCTAATCTTGAACCTAATGGAATCCATCAACATGTTATAAAATAGATTTTTTTGTATGATTTATTATTAAATAGATTAAAAACATAGTAAATTACAGTGGAACCTCGCTTAACGAGTTTAATCTGTTCCAAAATTTCCGGATTTTTACTCGTACAGTGAAACACATTAAAAACACACGTAATATGTGTACACAAGTTTTAAAAATGAAGTTGCAGGCGCGCAATCCGGGACTTCTCTTCTTACCGTCACTCGTTATGCGAAACGTCGCTCGTTAAGCGAGTAATTTTTGTTACAATTTATTTTGCTCGTTAAGCGAGGTTCCACTGAACATTTAATATTTGTTATATCCATATATTTGTTAATTATGTATAAATTTAGTTTTTTACATCAAAATCATATTTATTTCATATATATATAATTATAAATAATTATTTATCGGGTTAAGCAATGTTGTGCAGTAATATAGTAAATTTTAACATGCAGCTAAAGGCCTATTTGCTACATATTGAAAACAAACTCTTAGTTAAAATTACAATCAATTTCTTTTATTTTCTTAAATATTTTTGTATATTACTTATTTATTTAATTCTAAAAAAAATAATATTTTATATTAACTGATGGTTTCTGCATGGTTGTATTTGTGTAATTTCGCAAAAGGGCTTTAACTTTTAATAACAATATTTGCTTTAATTATATTCGAGGCATTTGTTTACAATTTTCTAGCATGATCAGTCTTTTCCTTCCTCCATTACTATTTTCTTTTGTAAAGGTCATGTCCTAAAGTTAAGAATAAACATGTCCTTTTTGTGTTGCATGAAGATTGGTTGTGCCAATTTGCTTCAGAGATGCATTGAGAATAATTTATGCTAATTGGTGTAAATAAGTGCAAGCAGTTTGTACATTTAAGCGAAGCCAAACATGGCAAAATTTATTTGCCTTGCATATTTCATATGGACGTGACGAAAACAAACAAGAACTTATTGTATAATATATACAAGCGATTTTAATTTATCTGAAGGAATCATTAAGTTTAATCAAAACAGTGTAATAGTAATACGAAATACTTAACAAGACATTGAAATATTTAAATTGTGCTGAATGTTTCTGTTATTTTTAATTGTATAAGAGCAATTTCAATTGTTGAAGTTTCTGGTTCATTGAATACTGGAGTCAAAGAAAATAATTCATTTAAAGAAACAATATTTTGAACTGATTTCAATTTAAAGTAAAAAAAATGGTTTTGTTTTCATCAATTTGTATAGTAATTGATTTTAATTCCTGGTGTTTCTGTTTTCTTTTTGTTTATAGTTACCGATGGTTTTCTAAATTAAAAAATATTAACTTTTGGTGGAAGCTTCTTGTCATGATTGTCTTGCATATCAGCTTAACTTAATCGAACCAAGTTATATAATAGACGAATGGACGAGCGTGTGTTAATTTGAAATGGTATATATTTACAGTAGGAGACCAGCACAGGGTAATATGTGCTGGAATACGAGATCGATAAAATAAAATGGAAAAAAGTAGGCATGGAAAACATAGTAAAGAGAAGAGAAGATCAAGTAAAAAGCACAAACGGGAAGAAAACGGAAACTCGCCGAAGCAGTCGCATTTTGGTAGCTCCTCAAAGGCACTAGTAGAGTACTCTGACGTGAGTTCCGAAGATCTCTCGGGCCCAGAAGCTGGAGAGATCCAGAGTGAAGGAAGCATCATATTAAGTGATGAGGGTGAGCTGGCATTGAATGCGATGCATAGAAACAGCCATCACTCTTCCCGATCGTCCAGGTATTACATGCGAGATGGAGGTGCATTCTATGGTAGGAATCGCGCAGAAATACAGCCGATCACTATCTCGCCGACACCCCCAACCCCGGTCGTCAGCCACAGGGAAAGGAAGCATTCCGCTTCCTCAAGATCCTCCAGGTCAAGTGATCCTCGCCACCGTAGGAAAGTCGAAGTATCCCCACAAGTAGAGTACCAACAAGTAATCCCGACATCCCCGACGTATGACTACGATTTGGATCGAAAAAAGCGGAAGAAGAAGGAGAAGAAACATAAGAAAGACAAGAAACTAAAAAAGAAGAAAAAGAAATCTAAGCACAGGTCGAGAAGCTCTAGTGTGACTTCGGTGGATTCCACGTCTCAATCCTCGACAATTCCGAGGCCGTCGACGCCCGCCGAGAAAGAGCCACTGTCTGACTGGGAGCCGAACGCTGAAAATCTGAAAGATGTTTCCAAGATTGACCCCGAAGTTTGTTCGCCAGTGTCTAATGATTCTCACATTGCATCACCGGACATCGAGCCTAAACCAAGGTCGCCAACGCCCCCACGACGTACGCCCCCGCGTCGCACCCCCAATGCCTCGCGTCTCACGCACCAGAACAGAGACTCTCCCCACACCCCACCAATTTCTCACAAAATTATCGAAGACACTATAGTGATAGAGGAAAAGGACGATGATCCTGTTCCCCCGGAAGCTGCCTACAAGGATAGACACAGCAGGCAGTACAGCCCACCGCCGAGTTCACCTTATAGGAACCCGAGCCCGGAAATGCACCAGCATCATTATTCCAGGTATAATCTCCCTCACCAAATCCTACAACTTTCAGCATTATAATCTTGAAATCATTTCAGCCGATCGACTTCACCAGGCCGTAAGCGCAGAGTGGAGGCTGTACCTCATTCCAGAAGACACAGAAAGGAGAGAGTAAAACGACGACTAAGTCGGAGTCCGAATAGGCGTCCTAGGATGTCTCGTTCGCCGACACCGCCATGGGGTAGAAAACACTATTCAAATCGTTCGCCTTCAAATCGGCCATCAAAACGGATGAGATCTAGAAGCCCAAAGACAACACGAGAAAGACCTTCACGTACCCCACCTAGGTATAGTCTACGAAAATAACAAATTCATTATACTTTTATTAATTAAAAACCTGTAATTGTAGGAGGGATAGAAGAAGTCCGTCTCCGCATTCGATTAGATCATCCCAATTGAAGAATAAGATTACGGATACGAGTTTGTTTGCCGAATTGGTCAAGGATAAACATAAGCGCGAACTGGAGCTTAAGAAGCTGGAAGAAAAGTTGGAGAGCAAACCGGCGGAGCAGACTGTGACAAGCCAACAGGTGATCACCATCGAATCCTCCGACCAGGTTGACTCTAGCATCCAACAGATTGATCTTACGGATCCCGTACCTATGGACATCGATAATATACCAATACCGATGGAGAATGCAATCGTTGAAAATACGCCAGTTGTCAAGACCAATGACATCGCATTGCCGCTACCAAACAACGGCACCAAAGCTCCGGAACTGCCAATCGTAGCTCCGCCGCTTCCACCCCAACCATTAGTTCCTAAAGACCCGCCATCCGAAATGACCAATTCTATAGCGAAAAAGACCAAAAGTATCACTAAGCTGCCTATGCCGCCGGGTATCAAGCAGACTGATTTGGAAGTGATCGAATCCCCTCCGAGCAGATCGCCCAGTCCGTTAGCACCAGTCAAAGCGAAGACTCCACCCAGGAAAAGCATTATGAATCTCCCAATGCCCCCAGGTAATATATTTATTTTCAATTTTCCTTGACAGATACAGTAAAATAATTTATTTTTTTTAATTAATTCTTAGTGATTCCTGGTACTGAAGAATTGAGTGGAGAGGATGACATGCCATCAACTCCACCGAGAGACGGAGTTTCAAAGAGAGGGCCGAAACCGAAACTCAAGAGACCAAAAATTCTCAAGAGACGCGGTTCAAGGAGCATCCAGGCTAACATGAACAAGGATTGGGGCGAGAGATGTGTGGATGTGTTTGAGATGATCAATCAAATAGGAGAAGGCACTTATGGTCAGGTGTACAAAGCGCGTGATGTTCAAGCTGATATCCTAGTAGCGTTGAAGAAGGTGCGACTCGAGAACGAGAAAGAGGGCTTTCCTATCACGGCCGTCCGAGAGATCAAAATTTTGCGTCAACTCAACCACAAGAATATTGTTAATCTGCGGGAAATAGTTACGGATAAACAAGATGCTATTGATTTCAGAAAAGTACGTAAAAAAATCAATATTAATACAGTAGTAGAAACATGGAATATTGATATATTAATTAATTATTGTTTGCTTTTAGGACAAAGGCTCATTTTACCTCGTTTTCGAATATATGGATCATGATTTAATGGGTCTCTTGGAATCAGGAATGGTTGACTTCAACGAATTGAATAACGCTTGTATTATGAGACAGCTTCTTGACGGACTCAACTATTGCCACAAGAAAAACTTCTTGCATCGTGATATAAAGTGTAGCAATATTTTAATGAACAATAAGTAAGTTTCTTTGAATCTATATGCGTGAACGGTGAAGTAATTCATGTTCGTTTTTAAAGGGGTGAAGTGAAATTGGCCGATTTCGGATTGGCCCGTTTGTACAACGCGGAGGACAGACAGAGGCCTTATACAAATAAAGTGATAACATTGTGGTATCGCCCACCAGAATTGTTGCTGGGCGAAGAACGGTACGGTCCAGCCATCGACGTCTGGTCGTGTGGTTGCATCTTAGGAGAATTGTTTATGAAGAAACCACTGTTTCAAGTGAGTATAAGATGTTTGTTTATCAAATTAAACAGCGTTATTAAACTGTCCCTTTTTGCTTTTAGGCGAATGCTGAAATGATGCAATTAGAGATAATTTCAAGACTGTGCGGAACGCCAACTCCGGCCGTATGGCCTTCTGTGACGAAGCTTCCATTGTTTCACACGTTGAAACCTAAGAAGTTGCATCGCCGTCGGCTACGTGAGGAGTTCATGATGATGCCAGGTCCTGCGCTAGATTTGTTGGACAAGATGCTGGAGTTGGATCCGGAGAAGAGAATAACGGCCGAGGATGCCTTAAAGTCGGACTGGTTGAAGAACATCAACCCTGAAAGGTATGTGATGGTTATTGCATAGATGAACGAATAGATGTAACATGTTTTATTTTAGGATATCTGCACCGGAGTTACCTACTTGGCAGGATTGTCACGAACTGTGGAGTAAGAAGCGAAAGAGGCAGATGAGGGAACAAGAGGCCATGTCTACGGGACCTGTTGGAAAGTCTTCTCTGCTACAGAAGTCTATATACGGAAAGGGTGACGAAAACTCCGAGTTTGGGGGGTAAGTGATATGAAATGAAAGAAATAGAAACACGAAGCTAAGAAAATAAACTAAAAGAAATAGACAGTGAAAGTGCCTGTTGTTAAAATATTTTGTTTTTGATACATTAAATATAGTGCAAGGACACGAACCCTATTTAATAATAATAATAAGCTAGGTTATAGAAAGTTATTATTTTGCTCTGTTTCTTGATATACATATTTTTAAAAGGGGTGAACAATAACTTGATAGAACCTCGTTACCTCACTTTCCAGAGCTTCCCTTCCCCCCTATTTTTCAGACCCACGATCATTATTACTATTATTATTTCTCTTTCCTATATAGACTTCTAAATTTTTTATTTAGAACATAGACTTTTGTAATAGTCAAATTGAAGGTGCATTATGTCGAGTCAAATAATAATTCTTTATTGTTAATTAATTACTAGTATTTTTTTTATTGTACAGCTATTTTTTAAATCAATTAATTATTTATTGAAGTGAAGACTTCATTTCGATTTAACTAAGCAGTGTGCCTTCCGTTAAAAAAACAAATCGCCACATTTCTCTTTCAATATATATATAAATAACAAGTATATATATATTGTAATCGATTATTCTGTTTATTATTATTTTGTTTGTTTTTTCTTTAAAATAAAGAAGTAATTTTTAAATAATTTTGACGATGTCAATTCCAATTATTCACTACAGTTCTCGCAATAATTCCAATGTTATGAAGAAAAAAACAAAACAAATCAATTCATAAGTTATTTGAAAATTATTTCTACATACGGTTAATACTACTACTGTCGTACAATTTTGTTTCATTTCTTTTTTTTCTGTTTTGTTACACTACGGTTAATGTGAATGATGAACGTTAACACACGATTATTATTATTTTTTGCAATGTAAATATAATTTTAGTGTATTGATTTTTTCCTAGCTAACAAATTCGATTTGTTTTAATTTTAATTTATAGTCTGTATATATGTTTTATTTTCTCCTTATTATTTTTTTTTCCGTCGATTTTGTAAATAAATTTGGGATTCATTATTATTTATACTTTCTTTTTGTTTTCTCTCTAATTTGCATTGTGTAGTTGCATTATTTAGATTTTTCCACTGTTTCTTTTTATTTGATTTAGGTCCAGTTGATGCATTTTGTGTCTTTAAATAAATGTGCCAGTTTACTACTTTTTTTTATCAAATTTGTATATATATAGAGAGTATTTATATATACTTGATACGAAATAAATCAGCGAATACAGAAAACTAAAATAATTATTTATTGCTAAACAAATAATATAAAGCATTTTGGTGTAAATGATTTTTCAATGAAGAACGGATCCATAAAATGTTACTTGTTGATCAAAAGAAAGAACACGTAAAACCAAGTACATGCCTTGCAGAAACTGATCACCTTTGATTCCCATGGGTGAACTGTTTCCATTTTTCAAGCAAAATCAAACACATTAGTTTATTATTTTATTTTAATACGGACCACTGTTGTTGCTTCCACTGTAATTTTATATTCTTTCATTTTCTTTTTCCAAATTATGTTAATCATACAGTTAATAATGACAATAAACTCGTTATGTTGATTTTATATTTATTGAAAACCGAACAGTAATCTTACATTATATATTTAAGTTGTGCAATAATACAACGTTTCTCTATATGTCTTAAAACCAAGTAACAATATTTAGTTTAATATGTTGTATTTAATTAATAATAAATCTATGGACGATAATTATATTTATTATATTACGTTGTTACCAATTCTATGTATCAATTTTATATGTTTAGTAGCAATAAATAATTTGTTGGTAATGATGATGTTACATACCCACACAAATTTAAACTCCTTTTTTTTTCTAAATCTTAATATTCAAAAGTTTCGTTTAATTTGCGGGTTTATAAATTACATAGAAATCTGTAATTTAGAATTATAATTTTGTCTCCTGTAGATTCCGAAAAGCTAGAGTTCTTAGAAGGCTTGATTCTCAGTAGTCGTTGAAAATGAATGTACATCCGCTTTTGTTGCTCCTTGTTTTGTCATCCAGAAGCCGAGTCCCTTTTCATTTCCGTTAACGAGGTTTAGATTGGAAGAATCTATTTCTCTGTTGATCTGTTTGGACAGCTCTTCGAAAAGTTTGAAAATGGAGGCGTACGACACGGCCGTTCTGTCGTACGCTCTGGCCACTGCGGCCAGCAAACTAAAGCCCGGACTGTTGGGACTCGCGCCTAACATTCGGCCGGAGGACGTCTCTTTGACTCCGCCGACGAGGATTGGAAACGAAGACGTACTCTTCAGAATGCTGGTTTCTATGGAGCAGTCCCTCCTGAACAGAATCCCGGTGCATCTGCCGCAGATTCTGGAGATGTGCACACTGAAGCAGGTGAATCCTGCAACCGTACAGACGTCCTTCTACGATCGCCATACTCACAAACCTCTTTTCTAGGTGGACGCGCAGATGGTGGTGCTGATGGACGGTCTGCACCACGACCTCAGGCAGATTTGCAAATCGAATCCTGGTATGCAGTATTTCCTAGTTCTGACTGATAGTAAGTTCTTTCATAACAACATATTTTCTGTAAATTCGGATTCAGATGAAGGTATAGCATCATCTACTTTCTTTTCTTTCAAGGTGATGATACCAAGGTGTGTGGGCTTTTGAAAAAGGACTCAGTGATGAAACTGTTGTCCGACCTGTACCAGAAATACAGCATGGTGGACACTGCAAATTTCATAAGATCCTACATGGCCTAGTGATTGAAGTGCCAATGGACACACTCTTATATAAATATAATTTAGGTACATATTTTTGAGTATGCCAATGAAGCAAAATGTATATAAAAGAAATTGATCTACTACCCATCCCAAATTCCATTTTGAGAGTACACTGTTTATTGACCAAATTATATTGTTTGCCCCCCCCGTAGATTAATTCCTGAATATGAACATAAGTATTTAATAAATGTATTTTTTGCGAAACAGAAAGATGGATTATATTAAATATTTAATAAAAAAAAAATAATGAAACTATATTGAAAATAGTTAATCTGTATTGTTTTATGTTAATAATGAGTGTCTTTGTTTTCCTCTACCTTAATGGTAAATTCATTTGCCTTGAAAAATTGCACGTTTTAAATACCTAGTTCATACTCGTGTTGTGTTCAAAGCTGCTATTGTCCATTGAAACATCAGACTGCTCTGCAGTGTTCTGTTTATTAAGTTTTTTCTCCAAATGTGCCCAAGGATCCTCAGTAAATGATGGATGTAGATAGTCTTGTTTAGAAAAAGTCTTATCTCCATTGCTTTTCTACAAATTAAATTAGTTAATTATTGTCAAATTGATATAAATATATATACATACATATGATTGATTGGTGTAATTGTAATTGGAGCGATTGTTAGAAGTTCTGTACGGACTGTGGGAGTTATTTTGCCATGGCTTCTTACTGTAAAAATTTCTTCCACTATTGTGACCTCTGGTGTTATTCCTCTGCTTATTTTGTGGACTGCTATAGTTCCTAGGTGTAAAATTCTGCGGAGAAAGTTCCTTTACTGGGGACTCATCAAATGCCATGAATTCAGATGTCTTTGCTTGGGGCAAAGATGTTGGAAAATAAATGAAACCGCCGCCGGATGGGTTCATCTTTATTTTGAATTTAAGGAGCAACAACAACACTAAACAACAATGTTCAAACGAATGAAAATAAAATCGATGAGAGGTTATAAGCAAATAAAGAGAGAAAGTTTGCAGGATGACCAACATAAAAAAAGACTGAAAAAAACTTAAGAGAAAATCACAATCTTTCAGGAATTTTCCATACTATTTATTAAATATATCAAATGATATTTTTAATTACATGTTAAACTGATACAAATTAATACATTTTAAATATAAAAAAAAGTAATTATAAATTTACTTAACTATGACTTTGGTGATTATACCAGATGGCGCTAAGGGTAGTAAAGAATTTAAAGCATACAGGTTTATACCTGTTTATACCTACCTTTAAATTTAAATACATTGGTCAACGGTCAATTCACAGAATTGTTTACCTTTTAAACATTTCTGGGAATTTCAGCGTAACAATAACTTTCTATTCTTAAAAAAAAGTTTTTCACGTTAATTAGCCTGAAAGAATTTACTGTTTATTATGTATGAAGATGTTGGTGTTATAATTTTAAAACATTTACTGTCAAACACCACTTTGAAATTTGATAAGAAAACAGTGATTCTAAATGATGATATAATTAAACTTATATCATGATTCTTATTCTAATTGTAAATTTTCTTAAGATATTTTAATTTTTTAAATTTTATTTACGTATATTTTTAATTTGACTATTTTCCCCATTGAAACTGTGTTTGTAATTAGTTTTAATTACATTAAAATAAAGTGAAACTTCGCTTAACGAGCACCTCGTATAACGAGTATTTGGAGTATGGCTTTATTTATATTGGTGATTAAGCATTCCCACGAAATTCGGTCTGGATGGTTTTGTTTATTATGTATTTGTTTATTTGAAAAAATAATTCGGAGTATTCAAAGAGACTTCGTGAATGTCTCTTATACATTGTTTGCTCTATTAGCAATAGACCGAGCAACACAATGTCTAAACATTATTTTTTTCAAATGTCTATATAAATAAAGCAAAACACTAGCACTAGCTTGAACCAAAATGAACCGTAATTAAAATTTCGTTCCTATTTCGGTTTTTCAATTAAGCAATTTTTCATTCCGGTTACAGTTCAGTTCCGGTTCGATTCTCTGCTATCTTTCTAGAATTTTCTTATATTTTCTTCTTTCTGCATTGAAAATTAGTATTAGAAATGCCGCGAGACAAATTTTACAAAAGCATCTTTTATCATTTAGTTATTAGGTTTAGCAGTTAATATTCCATCTACTGAAAGTAGACAAAAAAGGACAAATAATTTGCCATATATGCTCAAATATTGTTCGAAGTAAAAAGATCCTCAAATGATACAAATATGTATACATTTCTATCATGATATAGCAATTTTAATGATTACTCGACGTAATTAATGAAAATAATTAGAAATATAAAAATTTCATCAATTATAATTAAATTGTAGTGTCCAACCATTATTATTATAATTGTTATTATTAATAAAGTGTATTAACGAATTAGAGACATCTACGTCGTCTTTTAGTCGCATTATTATGTAAAAATATACATCAGCATAAAGGAATCTCTACCGTGATCCCAGTTCGATACACTTTAAAATAAACAAAGGGGACCAAACGTAAACATTCCCATCGATACTTCTATACCTTTACTCCGAATTCAAATCCTTATTATAAACATATAATGATCATTACACTGTCGTGGCCGACGAATTAAAATATTAACTTAAGAGGAGAATGTAACTCTTAGTAATAATCCATGGGATCAACTATTGTATAGTTGACTTTTTAATAAAAACTCCAATGTGTACAATAAAAATAATTAAGAATATTGTATTTAATATTCATAAACCCCTCTAAGACTCCGCATTGACATAACTACGAGATAATCCAAGGTGTCCGAGGATTTCTTAATCCCTGGACAAGACAACACGTACAATCGTAATCGATCATCTTTTTCATATAAACAAATGCATAGGATTTTGTCCCGGTCTTATAATAAACAAAACCACCAAGGCCGAATCCCGTGGGAACGCTTAATCATCAATATATACTGTTGTGTTCAACCATTATTATTGTAATTGTTATTATTAGTATATACACGTTAATACACACGAACTAGAGACATCCAAAGCGTCTCTTAGTCGCATTATTATATAAACATTAGCATAAAGGGGACACGATCCTGGGACACGATAATACAAACCCTACTCCAAATCACAACTCCTACCCCGTATTAATTAGAATTAACTTTGCAAGTAGAATAAGTATTTAGAATTAGTCTTAGTCAATCTTTTGAAGTATTTACATTGCCTTGGACCCCAAGAGTATCAATTATTATAATAAACTTGTTTTAAACCAATTGAACTATTTAATTCCTACAACTAAGACTCCACAACGACAACACCAGACAACATTCCACTGTGTCCAGAATTCCATCCCTGGGACACTACAAAAATAAGCGAATTTCAAATAATTGATTTGAACAGGCTTTAGCCTGTAATTAATGTATAATTAATTATAAACAGTTAATAATTTTCTACGTCATTTCTGATGTAATCATTTTATTTGTACAAATATATTATAAAACAAAGATATAAAGATATACTCAGTCACCCTTATTTTTAACAATATCAAACTTTATAAAAGTTTTTCGTGATATGGAGTTTGTTCTACAAATAATAAGATTCAAACCCGGCTTGATGGGAACCAATGGTTAACAGTTAGAAGATCTGAGATTCCAACCAACTTTAAGCAATACCAAACTGCATAATACATTATCAAATATTTGAAGAAAATATGCAAAATGTACAACCTGAAAATAATTTCGATAAAATAGCAAATATTATCTATGTTTTTTTAAGCTTACACTTTCAAATGAATCCTTGAGTATTTCAAAGTCGCGAGATCCTCTTTCAGGCAATACTTTCGTGTACCAACGATCATTACCTCGAAGAACATATCAATGTCGAAAGTAACGTTCGTCGTGTAAAAGATTTTCGCTTCGTCTTCGTTCACAATCCGTTTGATCAAAGCTACGGACCACGGATTTTTGAAATTCCATTCGTGCAACGTGAAGTAAGAGAGCACTTCGAGTCCAACCTTGATTTTCTTCTGGACGCGAATCATGCTGTAAAGAAAAATTCAGCTTATGTTTGTTAATGTTTTGTAGTTCGTAATTACAATCGTTCTCTTCTGAGGATGAAAAATAATATGTCTAGCAATATAGCGGGAATCCATTGGAAGAGTATCATAATTAGCCAATGTATATAAACGTTGGTTCGAATTGTACCATTTGGATACCAAAGCATCCATTCGAAAGGGTACTTCCACATGGCAACTCTCCCTTTGTTCATGACCTCAGCCCAAGTGATTTCCACGATATCCCTTGGCGTCGTTATATTTATAACGTATGTTTCGCGCTTTCTGTAATTACAATAAATAAATACTGAATTTACAAAATTGTTGTATTCATTACTTCTCCGTTCCTCTGAAGAAGGCGAAGATAATCAACGCGTTGATGGCGCAATCCACCGGTATGAATTCCGCGTAGTACTTCTCATTGCAAAGCACTGATCTCAAGACGCCTTTACCAGAGGCAACGAGAATACCAACGGGTCCGTTCAGATTATCCACCCAACCTGGTGTTGGTTCCTTTAAGGCCGGTATAACGATCGATGGTCTGGCTATAGCGATCGGCAAATCCTGGGTATAATCATGGGCAATCGACTCGGCTAATCGCTTCGAGAACGTGTAGGAATTTGGATGCGGGTGTATTAATCTAAAAACGAAACACTTATATAATAATAATAAAAAAAAATAATAACTGATTATCTTTTGGTATCGCGTGCAAGTCGATCTGACGTAATTTTACAACCGAAAAACCATAAACTATAATCCGTTTTCAAGAAGTTTGTTTATTCACTACTCACTCTTCCTTTTTCTCGTCCAGCACCTTCTCGCTCTCCGTCTGCACGTACTTGATCATCTCGTAGGGATCGCAGTTCGGTTTGTACACTTTCTCCTCCAGCACCTCGATTTCCACATGACAAAACGCGGTGGATAAATGGATGACACTCTGCAAATTTTAGAATCCTCAAAGATGCTCTATGATTATCAGAATAAATTACCTTAATATTCTTCATCTGTTTGCAGAGATCCATGACGCGTTTTGTACCTAAAGTATTAGCCAAAACTGCATCTTTGACGCCGGCTTCCAAACGCAAGGAAGCCGCCATATGGAAAACAACTGATACAGTCTCCGTCACACGTTTCCTGTTCTCTTCGGATAATCCCAAATTCTCCTCCGATAAACTACCTTCAACTACGATCAATTTATTCAGAGCTTTAGGATTTGTTGACCTCAAACGTTCGAATACCTTAAATAAAATAATTCAATTAAATGCACTTTACAACCATTTGTTTAGATTATAGAAAAAAACATGTTATTTTTCTTATTCTAAGGCTTTCGCCTTCTGCAACATGTAAAAACATGTTGCATTAAGTTAAGCTTACCGGCAATTGCTTAATTGCTTCCAATCTTTTCTCAGGATCCAAACCGCGTTTTCCTCGAACCAGGATAAAAATGTTTCCCAGATCTGGTAAATCCCTGAGCATCTTCTCCAATAAAACCTTTCCCATGAAACCAGTTCCGCCAGTCACGAAGATGTTAGCTCCAGAATAAAAATCCTGGATCGGCGTTTTCGAACTCATCTTGAAATCTATAAATTATCACATTCATTTCATTCATAAATAAATAATTATGGAATAATTCAATAAAGAATAATTAAGGAAAAAAAATGGTTTATATAGATTTACTACAAAACCTTATCTTATTACGAATTTGTAAGATCAATTCATAAATTAATTGCTATATACACAATGACTATAGATTTTATTAATTGTTGTTTGAGTGGAGTTTATTGCACTTTATCAGTGTAATAAAAATATTTTTTTCTGTCTCGATTAATACAATTTTGTTATTCTTTTGAAAAATATTTCAATTTAATATTAAAACATATCAAAAGTTAACTAGTTATAAACAATTGAAAATTGTAGTACATTTGAAATGGTTCAGTTTATTTCTATAAGATATTTATTGTTAAAGAGAGAAAACAAAATATGAAATATTCTCATTTTATTAAAAATTTGTGATAATTCTATACGGTTGTTATTGTTTAATATTATAATGTAAATATAATTATTTAAATACTTTGAAGAAATATGCATTTTCTGAGTAAATAAACTGTTACGAATTAATAACGATGTAGACAAAAAACAATTTCCTTTACAATCCAATTACTTCCAACCAGTTTCCTTAAAGTAACGACAATTACACTTGCTCTCACTCTACTATCGCATCATGTTTACGTCTGTTGAATAATTAGATAATTTCTTATAAATTGAATTCACCATTAAAAAAAAACTGTAAATTTCAAAAGATCGAGTCATTGTTGTTACATCAGATGTAGTTAAATAGATGCGATCTATTAGTGACGTAGAAAATGCGTTGCAAAGAAGAAACTAATTATTGTAATCGGTATGAAATCGTCAACAACGTTATATTCATAAAACAAGTTTATTTATAAACTTTACTCTTATGTTTATACAAAAAAAAACTATTACTTATTATGTAGGTTTAATAATTAAAATATATTTTAAAATTGGATGTGAAGATTGATGGTCACTAGTTTTTTTTTGTAGTTAAGTATACAATACATTTTGTTTATTATTATTTTAAAATAAATTGAAGTAATTGTAAGTTTTTATATTTATTTATATATAATTATTATAATTTTTAGTAATTGAACAAAAAAAGTACTTACGATTGTTGTATCTTGCTGCTGTCTTCAAATGACAACTTCGAGTGAAGTTTGAAAATCGACTAATATTTATTTGAATGCGTTCGATTTAGTTTGGTTTTATTTGACTAGCCCCCACCTGTCAATTGTCGCCTTGTCAACAATTTGCTGGTACTTTGTTCCTGCTGGTCAACTTTTGTACTTAACAAGTGATTTGTTCGATTATTGCGAGCACATTAAGAAATTCAATAAATAATCAAAATCGTAACAGTTCGATAATTATAAAGACGAGAAAAAAAAACAGTGATTGGTCGTGATTTGTCAATTAAATTCTATTAGAATCATTTAGTTTGTTTATTTCAAGCAGCAACCTTGTATTTCAGAATTACGAAATACTCGTTAACTTTTCGTTAAATCGTAGTAAATGCTTTATTTTTTGAAAGCTTAGAGAAAGTCGAGGAATGTTAAGTTTGAAATGAAAATTATTATATTAACATTACCCAAGCAACTAACAAATGTTGTATTATTATGTAAAACTACAATCAACATATTTTTTTTGAGAAAATAGTTGAATATTGTTTCAAAATAATTATAAAAGAAATTTGTTTTATAAAAAATTCTATTATCATTTTAAATAGTCATAATAAGAAATAATAATTTTCATAAAATTCATATCACCTGTTGCATTTGGTATAAACGCGT
>NW_017099553.1:87511-87836 GCF_001412225.1 Nicrophorus vespilloides
AATATTATTACTGTTATTAGAAACGATCATATTTACAAATACTTATTATTGCACATCTTGTTATTATTCAAATGAAATATTTATTTTATAACCTGTTAATTGCTTCTTAATTGTAAATGTGTCTACTTTCAACATGTACGTCACTGTCCTAATACTTTAGAAAGGCTATACAATTACTGTTAATGATACTTTTGATAGAATTCTCTATACATGAACATTAATCTAATATTAATAAACACTACATAGAAATGTATCTATTATGAATTAATATTTTCCTCAAACTGATTGAGTTGAATTGACTTAGTATTGAGTATATAATTAACAG
>NW_017099553.1:87852-97842 GCF_001412225.1 Nicrophorus vespilloides
ATTTAAGATCTGGTGAAATAATCTTAGCAATTGGGTTGTTGTACAACTACAACATAATATATTGGGTTGCGCGTCAAAAATGTTAAGAAACACTTGTATATAGTATATGTATTGATTTTGAAAAATTGTTTATTGCCATGCAATAACTTTGTATTTTATAATTACGAAATATTTGATAACTATCCATAAATATTTTGCTATATCTTTCAAAGCTTGGTAAAAGTTGTGGAATGTTGGTGGTTAAAATGCGTTTGTTTTCTAATGCTCAAATTTTTATTACATCTATTAATTATTTCATGATTACAATCGGTATGTCGCTTAGAAGATGATTTCTTCTGGTCTCAAAGATTCAACACCACCTGGGAATGGGCGGACTTGTGGAGCTACTGGAGCTGGAAGAGGTTGGATAGCTGGTGGCAATGGACGAACTTGTGGAGCTACTGGAGCTGGAAGAAGTTCAATTGCTGGTGGCAGGGACGAACTTGTGGAGCTACTGGAGCTGGAAGAACTTCAATTGCTGGTGGAGTGGACGAACTTGTGGAGCTACTGGAGCTGGAAGATTAAGCTGGTGGCAAGGACGAACTTGTGGAGCTACTGGAGCTGGAAGAACTTCAATTGCTGGTGGCAAAGGACGAACTTGTGGAGCTACTGGAGCTGGAAGAACTCCAGCTGGTGGTGGAAGTGGGCGAGTTTGTGGGCGGCCACCGCAGCTTCCTTCTGGTACTGGTGCTGGAAGAACTTCAATCGCTGGTGGAAGTGGACGAACTTGTGGACAACTGGTGCTGGAAGAACTTCAATTGCTGGTGGAAGTGGACGAACTTGTGGACAACTGGTGCTGGAAGAACTTCAATTGCTGGTGGAAGTGGACGAACTTGTGGAGCTAACTGGAGCTGGAAGAACTTCAATTGCTGGTGGAAGGACGAACTTGTGGAGCACTGGAGCTGGAAGAACTTCAATCGCTGGTGGAGGGACGAACTTGTGGGCAACTGGAGCTGGAAAACTTCAATGCTGGTGGAAGTGGACGAACTTGTGGGACTACTGGAGCTGGAAGAACTCCAGCTGGTGGTGGAAGTGGACGAGTTTGTGGACGTCCGCAGTTTCCTCCTGGAGCTGGAGCTGGAAGGACTTCAATTGCTGGTGGCAGAGGACGAACTTTGGACTGGAGCTGGAAAACTTCGATCGCTGGTGGAGAGGACGAACTTGTGGGAAAACTGGAGCTGGCAAAACTTCGATCGCTGGTGGAAGAGGACGAACTTGTGGGACAACTGGAGCTGGCAAAACTTCGATCGCTGGTGGAAGAGGACGAACTTGTGGTGCAACTGGAGCTGGTAGAACCTCAACCGCTGGTGGAAGTGGACGAACTTGAGGTGGAGCCGGCAGTTCTTCGACTTGCGGTGGACGAGGCAACGGCAATGGACGCACTTCTGGCATTACCGGTGCTGGCAATGGGCGAGTTTCTGGTAAAACTGGAGCCGGCAATGGTTTAACCTGCGGGTAAAGTGGTGGCGGCATAGGCATTGGGAAATATTGAGGTCCAATCTGTGCTGGAGGAGGCATGGCGCTCACCCCATAGCCTGAGAAGACAAAAAAAAAATATTAGAAAAAAATATTATTATTCTCTTCAGAAAATACTTACAGAGGACAGCTGCAAACACGATGATTACTTTGGAAACCATATTGGAAGAAGCTGATGATTTCTATGATCAACTGAGGACTAACTTGCATCTTATATACATAGTCCTTATCAATATTTATCGAGTTCACTGAAAAATTGCAATTTGATGATTTACTTAACGCTATAAACTCGGGAGGATTTACTGGAGATTATCATTAATAAACGCTAGCTGCATATTAGCAAAGCAATAAATAAAGTTTCGTGTATAAACAAAAAAGGGTTTATCTGGATATTAAAGACTAGCAACGAAAAACAAAAATGTAATCAACGATTAAAACTTTATGATCGAAGTGCATGTTTTCATTTGATGCATTTTTAGACTAACAACTTATAAAATTAATGCAACATTAAAAATACTCTAGTAGAATATATTAAAATTCTTTATAATAATAATAATTTATTGGCTAGGCAGCAAATATACAAAACAAATACATTCTGTAGAAAAATATAAATGATAATAATAACAACCAAATAATAATGACTCTCAAAATAAGTAAATAAATTCTAACATAAATTAACAAAAAAAAATATATACATATAGGGAAATAAGAAGAATGAGAGAAAAAAGCAGCAGAGTTGGAACTAGAAGGGTTTTAATCAATGGAAATTAGGTATTGGAAAAGGGATAATGTGGAATATATAAATTTTGGAAGGATATTTGGATTTCAAGGGGCACGTTATTTAGAGGGGAAGGTGATGTTTTGGAGTAAAGGAGATTATTAGGATAATTGTGTAGAGGATTATTAGGATGTCGTATTTTGGTGAGAATGCGAAGGGTGGAACGTTCGGATACGGGCAGGTTTTTTAGGACGGGATTTTGGGCGTTAGGAAAGTAGTGGGAAACCGTAGGATTATTTATAATTTACAACAAACAAGTTAAACTAAAATTTAATGAATTATTTCTTAGATAATGAAAATAACAATAAATATAATCATGGGATGTAACTATTAGTTTCAAATATTTTAGTTGTGCATATATATTAATTTGTTACTTCAGTTCGGAAGCCCTTGTGTAATGTCTTGTTTATGAAATTTCAGGATGATTGTCGGATAATAGAAAATACCAATTATTAAGTTTTAGTAACATTCCAAGTTAGGTTTTGTTAATCTTTGTAGTATGTTACTTTCAATTTTTCACCTAATAATTAGAGATTTCTTTTATCCAGATGAATTTTCGGTTATTTCACATTGGTGATCTTTATCATCGTTAACATTCTGACATATAATTTAATATAAATTATTTATAATTTATCAATATATTTTTTAAACTGTATAATTTATTAGATATTTATTATTAATATTGTAAGTAAACTAGTAAATAGTTCCTAAAATTCTGACCATAAATTGTGGATTATAGATATCGAGATATCTTCGTTGAATAAAAAATCTTCATTCAATTAGGTACATTAGAAATGATAAGATTTTGGTATAAATACCGACGAATACAGAAAAGTAGACATACAGAAATCAAGATGACTTCTAAAGCAGTACTTGCCATCCTAGTAGCATTGGCCTGTTTCCAAGGTATTTGAAATAATCTTTATAGTTAAATATAATATTTATTAATAATTTATTTGATATTCTTAGGAAATGGTGCTCGCATCATTTTGAACGATCCCTCTAAGGTAGGTGAATTGCACACCGCCGTTCTACCGCCTTCGACGGAAATGTTGCCAGGTATCAAACCCCTGCCAGCTGAAATTCCACCACAAACTCGCCCACTGCCACCAGCGATTGAAGATCTTCCAGCTCCAGAAAAGCCACAAGTTCGTCCATTGCCATTCCCTCTGCCACCACAAGTTGAGGCTTTGCCAGCTCCAGAAGTGCCACTGATCAAACCATTGCCAGCTGAAATTCCACCACAAACTCGTCCATTGCCACCAGCGATTGAAGTACTTCCTGCTCCAGGGAAACCACAGACTCGTCCATTGCCACCACCAATTTCCGTTCTTCCGGCTCCAGGACAACCACAAACTCGTCCATTGCCGCCACCAATTTCCGTTCTTCCAGCTCCAGGACAACCAGAAACTCGTCCATTGCCACCACCAATTTCCGTTCTTCCGGCTCCAGGACAACCACAAACTCGCCCATTGCCACCACCAATCTCCGTTCTTCCAGCTCCAGGACAACCACAAACTCGTCCATTGCCACCACCAATTTCTGTTCTTCCAGCTCCAGAGGAAGATTGTTACGAAAGCATTGAACTTTTGCCAGCTCCAGTACTTCCAGAAGTCCGTCCATTACCACCACCAATCTCCGTTCTTCCTGCTCCAGGACAACCACAAACTCGCCCATTGCCACCACCAATCTCCGTTCTTCCAGCTCCAGGACAACCACAAACTCGTCCATTGCCACCACCAATCTCCGTTCTTCCAGCTCCAGGACAACCACAAACCCGCCCATTACCTCCACCAATCTCCGTTCTCCCAGCACCAGGTCAACCACAGACTCGTCCATTGCCACCCCCTGCTGGAGTACTTCCGGCTCCAGTAGTACCACAAATCAAACCACTGCCTGCTGAAATTCCACCACAAACTCGTCCATTGCCACATGCAATTGAAGTTCTTCCGGCTCCAGGAAAACCACAGACTCGTCCTCTGCCACCACCAATCGCCGTGCTTCCAGTATTCCCCGAGCAAATTATCTTCTAGATTTAATATATTACATATGTTAATTCCTAAATAAAGCATTATAAAATGAAATTGTAGAATCTATTACTTTCCTTAATTATAAACCATATAACAAGAAATATGTCAGAATACAAACTAAATTATAAATATAAGCTATAAAATTATCTTTAAGCTCCTAATTACTGGAGAACCATGCACACTAGAAATATCTACATAAATAAAAATTAAAGATAAAGTTATGACCTTTCCTACCAACCTACATGTCCATTTACTAATTATTAGCTTTAAAGTTGAGCAATGTAAATAAAATTAATTAGTTTCACGGTTTGTTTACAATTTACAAGTAATACTATTAATAATCAAAATTTAGAATATTTATAATTATTCCACAATATTTTTAGATTTTTTGAAAACACTATTCTATTATCAATTTCAAGAAACTTTAAATATACTCAATGAAATGTAATTGATGATTACATATGAAAAAGACTTCTATTGTACATATTTGAATATGATGATTACGTATTACGTAATAATAATTAATTATTTTTTTTTGTATTTTCATATTTTATGTAATTACTTCATAATCTCGCATAATAGTTACATCGTCAGATTTGCATATTATATCCAATGATTTTAACGCCAATTCAATTTAATTACTCAATTGCCAATCAAATAACTATAGATATATTCAATTTGTAAAGATTTATATTATTAATATGAAGACTATTTCAAATTAAACCCCTAAGAGAAAAATAAATATTCATTCAAATATGTAAGATTTATAAATAGTTGCGATGTAGACAATGACTTTACATTTAGTTGTTTGTTATTTGAGTGCAGTAATCTCTCTCAATTTATCAGTGCAATAAACTTACACATTTTGTTCTCTTGATTAAATTTAATGATTTAATACACCCTTTTGTTTATATACTTTAATAAAAATTAGTAGCGGTATTAATGGAAACAAAAATATCAAAAAATAGTAATTTACCAAATTGCATAATTAATCTAATTTACATAATTAACCATTTAAAACGTCAATTTATTTAGAAATAATACAAGCATATTAATATTTTCTTATTTCAGAAAATATTCCAGTCTTATTCGAACTTATATGTGATTTACTACAAAATTTTTGATTGAACTTTTAGAAAACTTATTTTTCTTAGACGAAAAAATAAATATTTTTATCTAAAAGTATGTAAATTTTTATAATACAAACGACGACGGAAGATCTTGTATGCAAGAATCGTTTTATAATTTGTAATAACTAAATGGATATAGTTCACATATTCAAGCTGATTGTCTCTAGTACTCTGTCCATAAAAAGTGGATTATAGATTTAGCGATATCTAGGGATAATAAAATCTACATTTAATTGGTTATATTGTTGATGATAAGAGATTTGTATAAAAACCGATGAAATTGGAATGAAAAGTCAGACAGCAAGATGGCTTCTAAAGCAGCAATTGTCATCCTAGTAGCATTGGCTTACTTCCAAGGTATTTCAAATTATATTTTTGTTAATAACATGTGTGGTTAATTTAATATTTTGTCTATAGGAAATGATGCTCGCATCATTTTGAACGATCCGTCCAAGGTGAGCGAATTGCATACCGCAGTTCAACCACCATCGACCGAATTGTTGCCAGAAGTTATGCCATTGCCATCTGAGCTTCCACCACAAACTCGCCCATTGCCTCCAGCGATCGAGGTCCTTCCAGCCCCACAAAGGCCAGAAGTTCGTCCAATGCCATTGCCTGTGCCACCACATGGCGAAGTAATGCCAGGACCATCTTTCCCACAAATCATGCCATTGCCAATTGAAGTGAACCCACAGACTCGCCCATTGCCGCCACCAATCTCCGTTCTGCCAGCTCCAGGACAACCACAAACTCGTCCATTGCCACCACCAATTTCTGTTTTGCCAGCTCCAGGACAACCACAAACTCGTCCATTGCCACCACCAATTTCTGTTTTGCCAGCTCCAGGCGGTCCTCAGACTCGTCCATTGCCACCACCAATCTCCGTTCTGCCAGCTCCAGAGCAAGGTTGCGAACAAGGCATTGAACTTTTGCCAGCTCCAGTAGTTCCAGAAGTCCGTCCACTGCCTCTGCCACTTCCACCACAAGGTGAAATTTTGCCGCTGCCAAGTTTCCCACAAGTCCAGCCATTGCCAATTGAGAAACCAGAAACCCGTCCATTGCCGCCACCAATCTCCGTTCTTCCAGCTCCAGGACAACCACAAACTCGTCCATTGCCGACCACCAATCTCCGTTCTTCCAGCTCCAGGACAACCACAAACTCGTCCACTTCCACCACCAGCTGGTATTCTTCCAGCCCCAGAAAGGCCACAAGTTCGTCCATTGCCATTGCCTCTGCCACCACATGGCGAAGTATTGCCATGCCAAGTTTCCCACAAATCCAACCATTGCCAATTGAAGTGAACCCACAAACTCGTCCATTGCCGCCACCAATCTCCGTTCTGCCAGCCCCAGAAAGGCCACAAGTTCGTCCATTGCCGTTGCCTCTGCCACCACATGGCGAAGTATTGCCACTGCCGAGTTTCCCACAAATCCAACCATTGCCAATTGAAGTGAACCCACAAACTCGTCCATTGCCGCCACCAATCTCCGTTCTTCCAGCTCCAGGACAACCACAAACTCGTCCTCTGCCACCACCAATCTCCGTTCTTCCAGCTCCAGGACAACCACAAACTCGTCCACTGTCCACCACCAGCTGGTATTCTTCCAGCCCCAGAAAGGCCACAAGTTCGTCCATTGCCATTGCCTCTGCCACCACATGGCGAAGTATTGCCAGGACCATCTTTCCCACAAATCATGCCATTGCCAATTGAGAACCCACAAACTCGTCCATTGCCACCACCAATCTCCGTTCTTCCAGCTCCAGAAAGGCCACAACTTCGTCCAGAAGTTGTGCCAGAAGATGAGCTTGGATGCGATAATATCTTCAACCCAATTCCCGGAGGTGTTGAGTCTTTGAGACCCGAACAAATTATCTTCTAGATTCTCTACAAACTAATGTATTGCAAATCGTTATTATGTTATATCCTAAATAAATCATTTAAAAAATTATTCGTTTTGTTTTAATTGTAATAATACAATTATTTATGTAAAAATAAAACTCCTTACAACTGGTTTAATAAATATCAAAGAGTCAAAGGTTGATTTTTTTAATTCTACCTAATCTTTAACATTTAGCGTATATTAATAATTATTAATCAATAAACAATTATATCAAATGTGTTTAAAGAAATTTAAATCAAAATATTTAATGTTTGTTTATTTGACAAAACTAATATTATTAAAAGTACAAAATATACAGTTATTTTGCATAATTACAAAATCTGGACTCGAGTTTTTTCGAGAAATAACGAAAAAAAAAGAAATAATCGATACATTTTCTAGTAAAATTTGACAACTTATTACAGGAATTACCACATTGGTTACTGGAAAGGGCTTTATTTTTTCTGCGATATGCATATTTGATAATCTAATTAAACTATGTGATTATTGAATAAAAAGTTACCATATTTTGGTTAATAATTAAAATTACATAACAGAGGTTATATTAAAAAAAAAAGGAGTAATTTTGTACAATAAAAAAAATCATAACCATTTTCGAGAAATTATAAAAACAATTTCAGAAAATGTTCAAGCTTCAAACAGGAAAACAGAAAATATCATGAAAGTGATAGAACATTTATTGGAATGGCATAGTTTTATCTTTGTTTATGCATATGTAAATATCCTCTTATGTAATCATACAATTTATACAAAGTTTTCAATTTTCAGTTTCAAATATTAATCATTAAGAAGATATACATCTTGGTTATACTGTCGTGTCCCAGGGATGGAATTCTGGATACAGTGGAATATTGTCTGGTGTTGTCGTTGTGGAGTCTCAGTTGTAAGAATTAAATAGTTCAATTGGTTTTAAACAAGTTTATTACAATATTTGGTACTCTTGGGGTCATTTCCAAGACAATGTAGATACTTTAAAAGGACTATCTTAGGTTTTTATGAGACTATGCTCATCATATTAAGGTTTTACTGAGACTGATTCTAAATACTTATTCTACTTACAAAGTTAATTTTTATTAATACGGGGTGGAAGTTGTGATCGAGGGAAGGGCTTTGTATATATTGATGATTGAGAGTTCCCACGGGATTCGGTCTTGGTGGTTTTGTTTATTATAAGACCGGGACAAAATCCTATGCATTTGTTTATATGAAAAAGATGATCGATTACGATTGTACATGTAACGATCATTATGTGTTTATAATAAGGACTTGAATTCGGAGTAAAGGTCTAGGAGTATCGATGGGAATATTTACGCTTGGTCCCCTTTGTTTATATTAAAGTGTATCGAACTGGAATCATGGTAGAGATTCCCTTATGCTGATGTATATGCCGTGGATGTCTCTAGTTCGTTAATACACTATATTAATAATAATGGTTAAATCATATCAGGACAAATACAACAATACAATAAATTTCATCGAAAAAAAAACAGAATACATGTTATTAACGTCTTACAATTACATATAATTGTGTAATTGAAATAACAATAATTATAACGTTGAATTGAAGTATACGAAAATAACTATATATTTCAAGAATATTTTAAAATTAGAGAAATATGACAATTTATTATTTTTATTGTCAGTAACAATCATGTAATTTGCTAATATTTCTTGACTTATTATTAATATAAATAATAATAAATATATCGGAGGAATGTAACACTTGCAATAAATAATAAAAATATCAATTTAAGTAAAACTATTAATGGAAATAAATGAATGTAAGAGTCATCAACTTGTATAATAATTAAAATAATGAATATAATGGTATCAATAATAATAGCACTATTTAGTGGAACAATTATACAATTACATTAATAATTAACAAAATGGTTAAATTTACTTTGTCTATTTGTTAGTGTTTTTTGCAGAAAAATTCTTTCAGAAAATATTCCATTATAATCTTAATTGTGATTTAGTATAAAGTTGATTGAACTTTTAGACAGCTTATTTTTCTTATATTATTATTTTCATCTAATAGTATGTAGTTTTCATAGAACAAGCGTCGAGGAAAATGGTTGTATACAAGACTCGTTTTACAACTTGTAATAACTGACTGGATATAGTTAAAATATTCAAGTTGATTGTCTCTAGTACTCTCTCCATAAAATGTGGATTATAGATTTAGCGATATCTAGGGGTAATAAAATTTACATTTAATTGGTTATATTGTTGATGATAAGAGATTTGTATAAAAACCGATGAAATTGGAATGAAAAGTCAGACAGCAAGATGGCTTCTAAAGCAGCAATTGTCATCCTAGTAGCATTGGCTTACTTCCAAGGTATTTCAAATTATATTTTCGTTAATATCATGTGTGGTTAATTTAATATTTTGTCTATAGGAAATGATGCTCGCATCATTTTGAACGATCCGTCCAAGGTGAGCGAATTGCATACCGCAGTTCAACCACCATCGACCGAATTGTTGCCAGAAGTTATGCCATTGCCATCTGAGCTTCCACCACAAACTCGCCCATTGCCTCCAGCAATCGAAGTCCTTCCAGCCCCACAAAGGCCAGAAGTTCGTCCAATGCCATTGCCTGTGCCACCACATGGCGAAGTAATGCCAGGAC
>NW_017099553.1:97861-106543 GCF_001412225.1 Nicrophorus vespilloides
TCTCCGTTCTGCCAGCTCCAGGACAACCACAAACTCGTCCATTGCCACCACCAATTTCTGTTTTGCCAGCTCCAGGACAACCAGAAACTCGTCCATTGCCACCACCAATCTCCGTTCTGCCTGCTCCAGAGCAAGGTTGCGAACAAGGCATTGAACTTTTGCCAGCTCCAGTAGTTCCAGAAGTCCGTCCACTGCCTCTGCCACTTCCACCACAAGGTGAAATTTTGCCGCTGCCAAGTTTCCCACAAGTCCAGCCATTGCCAATTGAGAAACCAGAAACCCGTCCATTGCCGCCACCAATCTCCGTTCTTCCAGCTCCAGGACAACCACAAACTCGTCCATTGCCGCCACCAATCTCCGTTCTTCCGGCTCCAGGACAACCAGAAACTCGTCCACTTCCACCACCAGCCGGAATTCTTCCAGCTCCAATTACACCACAAGTGAGACCATGGCCAATGCCCCAACCACCACAAGTCGAAGTATTGCCAGGACCAACTTTCCCACAAGTCAGGCCTCTGCCAATTGAAGTGAATCCACAAACTCGTCCATTGCCGCCACCAATCTCCGTTCTCCCAGCCCCAGAAAGGCCACAAGTTCGTCCATTGCCGTTGCCTCTGCCACCACATGGCGAAGTATTGCCACTGCCAAGTTTCCCACAAATCATGCCATTGCCAATTGAGAACCCACAAACTCGTCCATTGCCACCACCAATCTCCGTTCTTCCAGCTCCAGAAAGGCCACAACTTCGTCCAGAAGTTGTGCCAGAAGATGAGCTTGGATGCGACAATATCTTCAACCCAATTCCCGGAGGTGTTGAGTCTTTGAGACCAGAACAAATTATCTTCTAGATTCTCTAAAAACTAATGTATTGGAAATCGTCATTATGTTATATCCTAATTAAAGCATTTGAAAAATTACTCGTTTCTTTTTAATTGTATTAATACAATTTATTATGAATAAATAAATCTCCTTACAACTCCATGAACAGTTATCAAAGAGTCAAAGATTGCAATTTTTAATTCTACCTAATCTTTAACATTTTAATAATCATTTTTTTGTGTATGTAGAAGATGTGATTAAAGAAGTTCAAATAAAATTATTTAATTCTTTTTGAGTTGATAAAACTTACTTATTAAAAGTACTTAAAGATTTTCAATAAACTAACACTTCTCATGCAATCGTAAAGTATATACAACATATAGTTCACATAATTTAGCAAAATCTTATTAGCTAAACTCGAACGAAACAAATAAAGAAACTAATCGAACAAATTTACTACTTAAATTTGACAACTTATTACAGGAAGTTGTTTTGTCTTTGATATGCTTATTTGATAATCTAATTAAACTATTTGTTTATCGTATAATTAAAAAATTGAGAAGTCATCTTATTTTGGTCAATTAAAATTACATAACAGAGGTTATTATAACATTTATTAAAAATGGAGCAAGTATGTAAAAATATGTGAGGTGTTTTCTAGAAATTACAAAAAAAATGTCAAAATATTAAAGCATCAAGCAGGAAAACATGAAATATCATAATTGGAATTGCATAGTTTTATCTTTGTTGTGCATATTTACAGATCACTTCTTATGTAATCATAAAATGTATGCAAAGTTTTCAAGATATTTTGAAAAATAGTAAAATATTATTAGTCGAAAATTTTCGCAAAAATATTCAATAAAAAAAAGTACACAGCTTGGTTATATGATGAAAATGGACTTTAATCAATATCTATTATAAAATGCTAAAATCATATCAGGAAAAATACAATTTTATTTGTAAATAGTGGAAAAATATAATAAATTTTATCGAATAACATCAGGAAACACGTTATCACGACACAATTCTGGATTTATTACATATAATTGTGGAATTGTAACAACAATAATTATAATGATGTATAGGAATATAACTAGACAATTCAATAATATTTTAAAATTGGAAATAAATGAAAATTTGTTATTTTTATTGTCAGTATCAATCATGTAATTTGCTAATATTTATTGAATTATCAATTAATATTTAAACATACTTTGTGGAAAGACAATATGACTTTTGCAATAAATAATAAAAATAACAGTCATGTTTGAATTAAAATAAAAAATTAAAACATATTCTTGCAATAAAAATTATCATATTGACTATGACAATGAAAAATATGCTTTAATTCAAAAATGGATTAATTTGTGTAAAATTTAATTGATAAATTAATATTTAATACACAAACTAACGAACGAAACCAAATCCAGCCATGTCTCCTTCACCCTCAAAAAGGGAACCTGACCCCCGATCACACTGAACAACAAAATCATCCCGCAGGTCGACGATGCCAAATACTTGGGCTTGTCATCGGCAAAAGATCTCCATTATCCCGCAATAACAAACTATTCATTTACAAGACAGTGCTGAAGCCGGTGTGGACGTACGGCATCCAGCTTTGGTGAACAGCCAGCAATTACAACATCGAGATCCTGCAACGCTTCCAATCCAAGTGCCTGCGAACCCTGGTGCAGGCCCCCTGGTACGTGACGAACGACACGATACACAACGACCTCCACATGAACACTGTTAAGAGTGAAATCTCCCTGTTCAGTGCCCGTTACCAGAACAGACTGGAAAACTACCTCTCCTAGACAATAGTGACACCCCCCACAGACTAAAAAGACACAACACTCTCGACCTCCCATTTAGAAACTAAAAGTTAGTTTATTAGAGTGAATATTTTTATTTAAAGTTTCATAGTGTCGTCAAAATCAATTTTAGTTGGGTTGTTATTGTCATTGAATTATTTTTTAGTTAAGTCTATATTTGTTTATAGGAAGATTTCCGATGGGAAATCGTTTCGCTCCATGCCTATTTATTTTGTTTTTTCTATTTTAATTTTTAATTGTCTATGTCAAAAAACTGTTCAACTCATTGTCATAATTATGGCAGATTGTGAATAATAATAAAGGATACAAAAAAAAACTATTAGATATTATATTTAAACAATAAATTCATGTAAAATTATTAATGCAAATAAATGAATTGAAGTGTCATCAACTTGTATAATAATTAAAATATATGGTTTCAATAATAATAGCAGTATTGAGTGGAACAATTATACAATTACATTAATAATTAATAACGTGATAAAAATAACTCAAATACGAGTTATTTTTGAAGGATACTATACATTTAATTAATGCAAAAAAAACCTACGCCTAAAAAAATCTCGTAGACTGTAGACATAATGGCTAAAATGTCTAATGGGTAAGACAAGACAGTCTTGCTAATCGATGAATTCTACTCTATATTTTTGTTATTGGAGTATAATGATTATTAAGTACAGAAAATGGTTAATAATTATGCAATATTGTACAATACATTTTTTTGCTAGTTTAATAATTCTTAATCATATTTTTTTATATGTAATCTATTTGAGATGCTTATTGGATTAAAGAAATAAATGACAATCAATAATTTCCTCCAATAAAGTAAGAAACGTCACACGCTTGATCCATCTGTGATAAGACTTTAGTATAAAAAGCTAGTAAAAATTGAAAGTGGTCAGTCAGAAAGCAAGATGACTTCCAAAGCAGTACTTGCCATTTTTGTAGCATTGGCTTATTTCCAAGGTATATCAAATTATATTTACGTTAATAACATGTATGGCTAATTCTATAATTTGTCTATAGGAAATGATGCTCGCATCATTTTGAACGATCCGTCCAAGGTGAGCGAATTGCATACCGCAGTTCAACCACCATCGACCGAATTGTTACCAGAAGTTATGCCATTGCCATCTGAGCTTCCACCACAAACTCGTCCATTGCCTCCAGCGATCGAGGTCCTTCCAGCCCCACAAAGGCCAGAAGTTCGTCCAATGCCATTGCCTGTGCCTCCACATGGCGAAGTAATGCCAGGACCTCCATTGCCGTTGCCTCTGCCACCACATGGCGAAGTATTGCCACTGCCAAGTTTCCCACAAATCCAACCATTGCCAATTGAAGTGAACCCACAAACTCGTCCATTGCCCCAGCAATCTCCGTTCTTCCAGCCCCAAAAGGCCAAAGTTCGTCCATTGCCATTGCCTTGCCACCACATGGCGAAGTATTGCCAGGACCACTTTCCCAAATATGCCATTGCCAATTGAAGTACCACAAACTCGTCCATTGCCACCACCAATCTCCGTTCTTCCAGCTCCAGAAAGGCCACAACTTCGTCCAGAAGTTGTGCCAGAAGATGAGCTTGGATGCGACAATATCTTCAACCCAATTCCCGGAGGTGTTGAGTCTTTGAGACCAGAACAAATTATCTTCTAGATTCTCTACAAACTAATGTATTGCAAATCGTCATTATGTTATATCCTAATTAAAGCATTTGAAAAATTACTCGTTTCTTTTTAATTATATTAATACAATTAATTATGAATAAATAAATATCCTTACTAATGGATGAACAGTTATCAAAGAGTCAAAGATTGCAATTTTTAATTCTACATAATATTTAACATTTTAATAATCATTTTTTTGTGTATGTAGAAGATGTGATTAAAGAAGTTCAAATAAAATTATTTAATTTTTTTTTGAATTGATAAAACTTACTTATTAAAAGTACTTAAAGATTTTCAATAAACTAACACTTCTCATGCAATCATAAAGTATATACAACATATAGTTTTCACATAATTTTGCAAAATCTTATTAGCTAAACTCGAAAGAAACAAATAAAGAAACTAATCGAACAAATTTACTACTTAAATTTGACAACTTATTACAGGAAGTTGTTTTGTCTTTGATATGCTTATTTGATAATCTAATTAAACTATTTGTTTATCGTATAATTAAAAAATTGCATCTTATTTTGGTCAATTAAAATTACATAAAGACCATGGCCAATGCCCCAACCACCACAAGTCGAAGTATTGCCAGGACCAACTTTCCCACAAGTCATGCCTTTGCCAATTGAAGTGAACCCACAAACTCGCCCATTGCCGCCACCAATCTCCGTTCTGCCAGCTCCAGAGAGGCCACAAGTTCGTCCATTGCCATTGCCTCTGCCACCACATGGCGAAGTATTGCCACTGCCAGTTTCCCACAAATCCAACCATTGCCAATTGAAGTGAACCCACAAACTCGTCCATTGCCGCCACCAATCTCCGTTCTTCCAGCTCCAGGACAACCACAAACTCGTCCACTTCCACCACCAGCTGGTATTCTTCCAGCCCCAGAAAGGCCACAAGTTCGTCCATTGCCATTGCCTCTGCCACCACATGGCGAAGTATTGCCAGGACCATCTTTCCCACAAATCATGCCATTGCCAATTGAGAACCCACAAACACGTCCATTGCCACCACCAATCTCCGTTCTTCCAGCCCCAGAAAGGCCACAACTTCGTCCAGAAGTTGTGCCAGAAGATGAGTATGGTTGCGACAACATCTTCCACCCAATTCCCGGAGGAGTGGAATCCCTGAGACCAGAACAAATTATCTTCTAAATGGAAGATCAACAATTTGTTACTATTATAAGATTATATTAATACTTAAATAAATAAAAGCATTACAAAAGCTAAATTAAAGATTTATTTCTATACAATAATTTATGCATAGATGCCCAATAACACAATTTGGATCCAAATCTACAAATTCATTAATTTGTATATGAATTAATTTATTCTAGCTTCAATATTTCTATTTCCAAAATGTCGTGCAATTGCAATTTGTGAAACTTAGTAAAAACACAAATTAATAGAGATTTTCAAATTTCCTTGAAAACACGAAAAATAATGCTCTTTTTCGAATGTTATTTCTGAATAAAATGAGCGCTAGCGTTTCAAAACTATATAATAAATGTTATGCACTGACAATTTTCCAATTTTCTCGCATTTTTCTTAATAACTCGATACATATGAAACTGCTTTTTATATTTTACCCACTGTTATGCAGTTAGTTTATGATGTATCAAAAGAAACAGAGAATAGACGACGCTAGATAATAAAATATTCTTATACTCAAATTATAAATGAAATAACTTCTTTCTAAAGTAGTAGCAAGTGTGTGCTGTCATCTTCTATGCTTTGTCAAAAATATAATACATTATGAAACAAAAGTTACGTTATATTATTTATAAATTACTCAACAACAACGCAACCTAATTAGATTATCTTACACTCAAATCTTACACTTACATCTTATATTTAATTACAAGATAACCACGCAAGCAAATTACATAATTTAACAAAAAACGTAAACTAAAAATCGCTATCTATGGAATGTGTGTGTTGAAAAAAATATAGCTTCAATATTTCGATTTTGAAAATTCTTGGAAATTATGCGTAATTTTTGATAAATTTTGTGAAAAACGCAAATTGAGAGTTTCGTTTTTCTTCAATAACTATAAATAAAGAACTTTTTTCGCATGTTATTTCATAATTAGATGAAGATAAGCATTGATCATCTGGCTATATAATAAATGTTATGTACCTACGAGTTTTCTTTGTGTTTTTTATTTCATTCTCGAAAACTTTAAAATCTATTGTTGCGTAAAAAGGGCTTTATAATATTTGTTACATCAGAAATTTTATAACTATTTATTATGTGACAAATATTATTTGATGACATTTACGTAACCGAGAAATGACTTTTTTTCTATGTCTTGGCATTTTATTTAATTACAGAACATATATTAGAATTACTATAATAATTTAGTAAAAATAAATACAAAACTACCTTTCCAATGAACTACTGTATGAACATACTAATAATCGCACCTATTTTGGAACGCATTGGCATGTTGTTTAGAAAATGTTGTTGCAGACCATCCACTCTCGGTACAGTTTACTGGTGTCTCATTTTAAGAGTCAGGGATCGTTCTGATTTCAGCTTTCCTACTCTTACTTTTTAGTAGCACATGTTGTCAAATTGAGAAGTATATAACGGTAGAAGTATATTTGGTGTTTTTTATGATATATTGTACATTATGTCATTATTTCTCGGGCTGGAAGACCTATGGTCATTAGCCATTTGCAGAAATTTAATTTTAGTTTTGTTATTATGTTAAGTTTGTATTATGTTTGATACAATAAATATTATTATTAATTACAAAATATAAATATATTTTAGAAAATTTCAAATGTAGTGTTTAGATTTGAATTGAAAAGCAGTCATTTTAATATAAACGCATTAATATGTCACATCCTGTATATAATATTTTTCTCGAATCATTCAGGATATTTTTCTCTAAAATTCTTTTATAGTAATCATAAAAATATTGAAAAAAAAATATATCTGTTATCTAATATTTTATTAGATGGCATAATATAAATCCTCATTTTTTTTGTAATCGACTCTCCTTATTCAAGAATGTATAGTAACTTGAAACGTTTATGTCAACTTTTTTATTGTTAGAAAATTTAGATTAAGTAAATCTATAAGCTCAATCCAATAAAGGTACAATGTTATTGATGTACTTCAAATCTGATAAGAATTCACTATATAAACTGAGATGAACAGTGGACAATCACACAGTCAAGATGACTTCCAAAGCAGTCCTTGCCATCCTCGTAGCATTGGCTTGCTTCCAAGGTATATATAATTGTTCATAATTAAATTAACGGTTTTTAATAATTATTTTTTTGTGTCTTAAGGATATGGAGCTCGTATCATTTTGAACGACCCATCCAAGGTGAGCGAACTGCACACCGCAATTCAACCACCATCGACTGAATTGTTGCCAGAAGTACCGCGTCCAGAGGCTCTTCCAGCTCCAGTCTTCCCTGAAATCATGCCACTGCCAGCTGAACTTCTACCGCAAACTCGTCCATTACCACCACCAATCTCTGTTCTGCCAGCTCCAGAACAACCACAGACTCGTCCATTGCCACCACCAATTTCAGTTCTGCCAGCTCCAGAACAAGGTTGCGGATCGGGCATTGAGCTTCTGCCAGCTCCAGTCGTTCCGGAAGTGCGTCCATTGCCTATGCCTCTTCCACCACAAGGAGAAATTTTGCCAGGACCAACTTTCCCACAAGTACAGCCTTTGCCAATTGAGAAACCAGAAACCCGTCCATTGCCTCCACCAATCTCCGTTCTTCCGGCTCCAGAGAGGCCACAAACTCGTCCACTTCCACCACCAGCTGGAATTCTTCCAGCCCCAATTGTACCACAAGTCAGACCATGGCCAATGCCCCAACCACCACAAGTGGAAGTATGGCCATGGTCTCACTTGTGGTGCAATTGGGGCTGGAAGAATTCCGCTGGTGGTGGAAGTGGACGAGTTTGTGGTTGTCCTGGAGCTGGAAGAACGGAGATTGGTGGGGCAATGGACGAGTCTGTGGTTTCTGGAGCTGGAAGAACGGAGATTGGTGGTGGCAATGGGCGAGTCTGAGGTGTAATTTCAGATGGCAATGGCATCACTTCGGGAAAGTTGGTCCTGGCAATACTTCCACTTGTGGTGGTTGGGGCATTGGCCATGGTCTGACTTGTGGTGCAATTGGGGCTGGAAGAATTCCGGCTGCGTGGTGGAAGTGGACGAGTTTGTGGTTGTCCTGGAGCTGGAAGAACTGAGATTGGTGGAGGCAATGGACGAGTCTGTGGCCTTTCTGGAGCTGGAAGAACGGAGATTGGTGGTGGCAATGGGCGAGTCTTGGGTGAATTTCAGATGGCAATGGCATCACTTCCGGGAAAGTTGGTCCTGGCAA
>NW_017099554.1:0-22290 GCF_001412225.1 Nicrophorus vespilloides
TGACACCCCTCTTCCACCCTCTATAACCTGGTCACCTTCCCATCATCGAATACATAAAAAAAAAACTCCAAGGCCGACTCGCTTCACGCATAGCCCTTCAAGATCACCCCACCCTCTTACTCTTCAAACCCCCAACATTCTCCAAAGTTCCAAAGGACCCCTCACCCCCCTGCCGTGCTGGCGTCCTACGCTAAATCCAACGACCCCACATTAACACAACTTCTCCAAGACTTTAAAAAACACTCCTACGCAACCCCTCAGTGATGTAAAACATTCTTCCTACGCTTTTTCGTGCAGTGAAGTGATATTTGTTTAAGTGCATATATATATTTGTGTCCTCGCTCAGTTCATTTATTTCATTACACTGTACTCTGTTACTAATATTTATTTGTGTTCTTCTATCTCTGTTTATTTGCTTATTATTATTGTTGATGTTTTTTTTTTGTAAAACCTAATAACAGAAGGCTGAAAGAGGCTAAAGCCCATAGCAGTCTACATTTAATATCACGCCCTATGTCATGGTAGTACAAATATGTAAATAAAAATTTTAAAATTGAAATTGAATTGGTGAAAATGAGCAAAGCGTAGCGAAAAATTTTCTTTTATTATGTTTTTATAGAATATGTATTTGTTATTTATAAATAAATGTTTCTTCTTGTAAATACATTTTTCTTATGTTTTGGGAGCTGGAACGAATTAATGGCATTTCAATTAATTTCAATGGGAAAAATTGCTTTGAGATGCGAGCAATTTGACATACGAGCAAGGTTACGGAACGAATTTAATATAAGAATAAATATCAAAAACATTGTAAATTACATTTATTTTAGATTGAAATCTAGACCTTCTAAATATAATACAACCATAATATATTTACTATAATTTAGTCCGCTCGATTTATAAGGAAGGTACATACTGGACGATTATAAATGCAAGATAATGGAAAATACGGGCAAACAAGTAGGGAGCTAGCTGCTCTCACCCACAAATCAAACAACACGAAGCGCGCGGAGATCTTACATAATAGAATGATTCTATTTGATCTGGCCAATTTGCATTGTTAATTTCCAGCCATTTGCCACCATCCCCCGTGTCTATTTGGACTACATCAATTATATGTGATGCCAATGTAATTGTCGGAGAATTCAAATTTCAAATCAACTCTCTCTCTCTATCACACGCCTAAACGCACATTCATGTCTATACAGACAGATATGCGTGTATGCATACATGCACTAGCCCGTATATTACAACGGAAATCCATAATGGTTGTTCCCCCCATTATATTTAATTGCTTGAAATTAAGATTAAAACCAGATTTCATCATTCAAATAGAAACGGCTTTTAAATCCGTTGATTTAATGCTGTATCTGTAATGTGTATTTTATAGCTCTTACTTTTATTATTTCATCGAATTATAGTCGTATTTGTATAATTATATCAATTATTTGTGCTAATATGAGATAAATTAATTCTTGGATTATCGCAAAATTCAGTTGCGCAAATTATTTGTGCAATCCGTATAATCAATGTTAATTCGAAAAAAAATTTAAAGGATTTGGGCAATCCTTTCTCTCTAATGCGGGGAACGCATTCAACTTTGTTCAATTAGGTTGTATAAAACTGTTATAAAACTACTTGAATTCGGAGTATTCCGTATGTTCTACATATCAATGCGACCTGGTGGAATTTTGATACTGTCGGGATTACGGTTGTCGGGATTATGGATTTTGATCTGCACCGTTTTTATTATTTCATCGAATTATAGTCGTTTTTGTATAATTATATCAATTATTTGTGCTAATGTGAGATACATTTATTCTTGGATTATCGCAGAGTTCGGTTGCGCAAATTATTTGTTCAATCCGTATAGTCAATGTTCATTTAACGTATGTTTGATAATTCATACATTATTATTAGGTGCCTTTTGTCCCATATTGAAACTACAAATATTTCATTCTGAAGATGCTGGCATCTAGTTTACGATTCTACAATAAAAATGTAGAAAAGTTACTTAACTTTCGAGATAATTAATGAAAAAAAAACTGAAAATTCTTTGGAGCACAACGTTTGTCCGCATTTGATTATTGAATAAAATAAGAAAAAAGTTAATTAACAAAAACTCAATTTTCTATCTATTACAATTTTAACAAAATGTCAGAAAAATTGCGCGAAATTTCTGCAAACTTTCGGTAATTTTCAAGCACTTTCAAAATCGAAATATCGATGCTAGAATTGTTCAGCAGGCTCATTCGAAAGATGGAAATCTCTAGTTTACGATTCTTTTTTAATTATGTAATTATCCAGCGTAGTTATCCTGAAATTAACGAACACATGAAGATGCTCCTTTTCAGTGCAACGATACTTTTGATAGATCATAGCAAATGGATAGATTTCAGCAGAATGCTCGGCGAGTATGCTAGTTGGAAAGGTGAGTCTTTCAGCTTTAATTCGATCTTCAGCGGTCGAAAATTGTCTTTTATTGGTTACATAACTTTTGTTACATTTTACATCAATCTTGTTAATATTTGATAGATATTATTAATTACAATTTGTATATATTATAATATTAAAAATCTTACCTGTTTACTATAAAGTTTCTGGGACGAATCCAATCAGCAACACTTTACAACACGTTCAACCACGAATCTGAAAATCAAAACAATTTAATGTAGTGAATATTTTTATACTGCATTTAATTATATAAATTTCCGCAATAAGTATACGCATAAACTGAATCAATGTGTTATAATTTTTAATGAGTATTTTATAACAGATACACGAAAATCACGCGATTTTCGGGTCTAAAAGGATCCTATTACCAAAACCATGAGTCATTTGTAATGTAACAGTTGAACAACAATAACAATATTAATTACTTCATTTAATTTGTCTTCTACAATTTTTCCAAATTTATTTAATTGTTCATTTTACATAATCGAATTGGTTACAATTATTACGAATTTGCACGCAATTCATGTTTATAAACGTGTGTAAAAAGTATCGATTCAGCGCAAATATGGAAACAAAAAAAATTTGTAATAGTTTGCTCCGTTTGTTACGTGTTTGCGGATCGTTATGCTCGGCTTTATCCAACGAATTAACCTAATCTAATCCTATTTATTCAACGGCAAAAAAGGGAATTGAACTAGATAACCCTGCAGCGAGCAAAAAAGTGTCCTTATCGGAAACCCTCCGTGAGTAATCTATGATGTTTGTCTTTGTTTATACTTCCTACTTATGTGACTGGCGACAGTTCATTCAGTGTAGATAAAGGCCATACGTGTCAGACGGTATTTAGAAACACAAGGATCATAAATTTTCTTAACTGGATACACCTAGATGTTATTTTATACAATTTATTACTTATAATTTAATTTAAATCTATTATAACTGGGTTTATAACGAAATCCCGACATTCGAAATCCAACAGTATCAAAATCCCGAAAATTTTTAACGGATTTTGGCTATCCTAATGCGGGGAACGCATTCAACTTAGTTGAATTAGGTTGTATAAAATTGTTATAAAAGCACTTGAATTCAGAGTATTCCGTATGTTATACGTATCAATGGGACCTGGTGAAATTTTGATACTGTCGGGAATTTTGATACTGTCGGGATTTTAACTTTGTCGGGATAATGGATTTTGATCTGCACCGTTTACAACTAGAACATAAAAACGTTTTATACTTTGATCCAGTTAAAAACCATTTTCAACTACTATAATTGACTTAATTTTAGTCCTTTACTAAGAGTTAAACACAAGTTTAAGTGATTTTAATACAGGTTATAGTGTTATATATTTTGATGTAGTTCAAATCAATTTCCAAGTATAATATAAAGTCTATAATAGTCTAGATACACCTAAATGTTATTTTATACAGTTTATTACTTATAAAAATGTTAATTTAAATCTATTACAACTGGGTCTATATCGAAATCCCAACAATCAAATTCCCGACATTCGAAATCCCGACAGTATCAAAATCCCGAAAATTTTTAGCGGATTTTGGCAATCCTTTCTCTCTAATTCGGGGAAAGCATTCAACTTTGTTGAATTAGGTTGTATAAAATTGTTATAAAAGTCCTTGAATTCGGAGTGTTCAAAAAGGTATCCGTATGTTCTACGTATCAATGGGACCTGGTGGAATTTTGATACTTTCGGGATTACCGTTGTCAGGATTTTAACTTTGTCGGGATTATGGATTTTGATCTGCACCGTTTACAACTATAATATAAAAATGTTTTATACTTTGATCCAGTTAAATCCAATTTTCAACTACTAAAATTGACTTAATTTTAGTCGTTTACTAAGAGTTAAACACAAGTTTAAGTGATTTTAAGACAGATTATAATTAAAAGTTATATATTTTGATAAAGTTCAAATCAATTTCCAAGTATAATATAAAGTCTATAATAGTAATAAATTTTAAAATGGTGTTAAAAATTTCGAACATTGAACTTATTTTGTTAAATATAAACACATAGACACCTCGCATAGTGCGACTGTTAAAAACCGGACTAATCAAAGAAATAAATACATAGAAAAATAAATCGCAGAAAAAAAATTAATCAATTTTTGTTTTGAATGTGTACAGTCATTCAAAACAAAAATTACTGTAGAAATTTGTTTATATAAATGTGGCAATTAAGAGACTAAATTTCAGTTTAATCATAGCTTTAAATCACTTTACATTCAATCTATATACTATCTATAAACTGATTTACATGATCATTAAGAAACTATCGATAAATTTGAAATGAAAGTGTTTGGAATATATCAGAAATATATTGAGTGTAATTAAAGTGATAAATCTCATACAAATTTAACGATAAATTAACGAATAATTAAGTTAATTAATTAGAAGTTAATAGTAATTTATCAAATAAATATGCTTCTAATTTACAAACTCTGAACGCTGCTTGAATCGATTGAGAAGAATTATTTATTATACTTATACAGTATTGAATAATAAATCATTCATATGCTTCGATCTTTATAAATATATTGTTTTAATTAGAATTAGCAAAGATTTTTTTTCTAATATGAATAAAATAAATATTTTATTTATTTTTTTTTTATAATTCATATTGGATATTTGTTACTAGTAAACAGTTATGTTTCTTTGAAACAAATTTATTCTTATCTAATTTGTCAAAAAAATTACTTATTGGTTGGAGTCCATTTTCTTCAATTTGCCTCATGATATTTGTTCAACATAAATATACTTACATATTTTTTTTTCAAATCCTGATAACAAATACTTATATAGATATAGGGTAATAGTCCACTAGATGTAACAATCTTCAAGTGTCATTTGTTTTACACCAGGGATGAGCAACACGCATTTCTAAAATTGAATTTATTTTATCGACTTTCTCCCATCAATATATTGTTATAAAATTAATTATAATATAATAGTAATACAATGGAAATACAATTGTTCTTGGATATAAAGGGATATGCCATTCCTCATTTTGGTAATAAAGAATGTATGTGCGATTTTGGGTTTCTTATCGACATGACTCAGCATCTCAATGATCTTAATGTGGAACTTCAAGGCAAAGGACAGTTTATTCACAATTTGTATGATAAAATTCAGGGCTTTGAGCGCAAATGAAAATTGTGGAAACAGCAACTTTTGCTGAATAATGTGTCTCACTTTCCACATTTAGAAAAAGAAAACTTTACTACTAAAAATACGCACAATATACAGACATTTTAATCAACGAATTTCAATTATGATTCCAAATGTTCAAAGCTGAGAAGACAGCGGTTTCCATTAAAATGTTTTCTTAACCATTTAATATCGATGTGGATGGATACAGTTCCCGAAGACTTTAAAATGGAAGTGATGCAGAATAATACCGATTAAAAAAAAATATTTTTCTGAGTAAACATAAAAAAAAATATAAATCGTATGTGAGCCCTGAGAAATTTCCGCTTTTGACGAAAAATGCAAAGCAAATGATCAATATTGAGTGATGTACGATTAGAAAGCTGCGTACGTGTAGCTACCTCAATATTGATCAGCTTCTATCGAAAAAACAATGCCAAATTTCTCATTAAAAATTTCAAGTAAATTCGTTTTATTGTTTGTTTTCATTTTGCATTAAAATTTGTATATGAAATCTTTACTTTTTTTAAATTTTGATATTTTTGTATTCTAATGTTTATTATAAATAAAGTTTTGTAAATTATTAATAAGTGTTACTTTATGTGCGGCCCGACAAAAAAATTTAAAATTTAAATTGGCCCGTTGATTAAAAAGGTTGCTCATCCCTGTTTTACACCATATAATTTCACTTAAACTCATCTGTATTTGTTGTAGAAAAGACTAAAATTTGTTTAAAAATTGTATTTTTTTTCTAGTTATAAGATTTCTTAAAGTCGCCTGTAAATGTTGTTAAAATAAATAAAGTAGAAAATTCTGGTTGTATGGTGAGAGAAAGTACATCAATAATTTCTATGAAAACAAAAAACAATTAAATTGCATATCTCATTATTATATTTCGAATTAATATTTGCTTTCTAAAAGAGCATGTGAAAATAATGTCGCTATTAAGTGTTTATAAGAAAAAAACGGATTCCTGTTCATCTTTTAATTTGCGTTAGATCTGAGAAAGAGTTAAACAACAGTCTGTGAAGGAAGTTATATGAATTGCACACCGTACATTTTGTAACAAGAGTTAAACAAGATTGTATTGAGGAAGTTATATGAATGGGAGACAGTATATCTCTAATATTTACTTAGCGTAGGCTCTTTAAACAAAAGTTAAGCAAGATTGTGTGGAAGAAGTTATATTGTTTTGGTGCATAATTATCAGACGTTTTTTGTAGGAGAGTTTTTGTTAATAAAAATTGCAGATTTGTTTACTTTTTTTAATAAAAATTTTCCAAGCAAATCATTTAAAAATGTTATTGTAGAAAACATACTTTTTATCATAATATATTTTGTTTAAAAACGCAACCAACCCATAAATCATAGTGAATGTATACATTTACTAGTTTTCTTACCTTAAATCATGCAAAGTATAAATAAAATTGTGTTTTTTTTGCATCATTAGTGGCAATATTCGATCATTATTTCAACAGAAAACAGAAACAGAAACAGTAAAAAAGCAATCATAGATTTTCGTTTCATTTATTTTTTGTTCTGCATTGTTTCCATCCATCTGTTGTTTTATTTGGAGTTTGCGTGTGCAGGATGCGAGTGTCAAATTAAAGGGATTGCAATGAATCCGAGAGTGAAAGGAAGCGTACGAGTTTGTGTGCGAGTAGCTCTCCGATACTAATGATCTGTTATTGTGGACGTGCAAATAATTTACGTTTTCCTCTTTCGCAATGCCAAAGTTAATTTGGTGCAAATTGCGGTGTACACGAAACTTACGTGCGCGCCCGAATCGATGCACCCATGATGATGGAACATCATCATAATCATCATCATCAACAGCAGCAACAACATCAGGCGTGCCACTTTCCAACAACTGCACGTGCATCCGATGCAATTTGCATCGACCAAATCCAATCGTATACGTATACTGTCGCAATATGTTTTAGTTATCTGATAGCGAAAAGTGTGTCTGTAACGTTTATATAGCTCACATTTTGATTAATATCAATTTCATTTTTATAATAAAATTAGTTTCAAAATATCAATTTATTGGTATAATTAGCAAATTTTAAAGTAATTTGTATAGGAATAATAGTTTCCAAATAAACCAAAAGATGGCGTCTGTGTTCTTCAAAACTTATCAAAAATGATTATGTTTTGTACTCAATACGACTTTCTTTAGTTTGATTTATTTGAAATCTTGTAGAAATTAGTTCATGGATAATAATTAATGAAATACTATCTAAATGTGCTTTTTTAACCTTATGTAAAATTAAACCTATTAATTTTGAAATCTTAAGGAAATTACTACAATATCACAGACGAATTGTACAGTTTTGAAAAAAAACCAATAGATGGCGCGACAATTGTCAGATTTAGTACTTATAGAAAATTATTACCTTCTATTCGATAATAAATACATCTTGGTCTTGCTTTAAATCTCATAGATATTACAAGAATTAAGGTAGTTTTTTTAAAACCAACATATGTCGTGCAAAGTGAGCGTTTTCAATACGTTCGTGTTTTTTTTTTTCAACTTATTAAGATTTTTTTGAATTGGTTTATATTGAAATATCATAGTAATTAGTGCATGTAAACCAACATAAGACGTTATCTTTATAACAATGAATTTTTCTTTAAAAAATATGACCTTTTTAACTTTCATTTCTTTGTTAAATTACTCAGAAATGAACCTATAAATTGACCAATTATGATTTTTTCACATTCTAAGTGAAATTTTAAGAAATTAACTTTTTCTTTCAAATCTAACAAATTTAATCTTCATCTAAAGATTTAACTGTGTAAAGTATTATTCTTCAATCTTTATTATTAGATCCATCGCGTTTATTCTACTTTATGAGCAAATGATCATAAGACTGCATACAAGACTGCAGGTGTTATGTGAAGGAACGACTGGAATATTAATAGATTGGAGCGTTGGTGTTTGTCCCTTGGTGTTAGGATACATACGCAAGTGGTGTATATCTAGGCTAAGCATGGACTCCGATGAAATATTAATTACTACTCTAACGCTATTCTACATACATTACCTCCATACACATTTATTAGATACATGCGGTCCACCAATCACATAACTACCTTCACAAGAAAACTATAAATGTATACTTGTTTAATTCTTTCTGAGAGTCAAAGTAAAATACATATTTATTTCTAAGTAAATATTAAAGATATGCTGTCTCCCATTTATGTAACTTCTTCCACGCAAACTTTTTTAACTCTTGAGAGAGTTAATGCAGAGTATATATTTATTAGAAACATGCGGAATATCCATGTATTTACATCCACATAATTTGATTTATCTCTTGTTGAGAGTCAATGCAAAAAAAAATCATTAATTAAGGACATATTAATTTTCATCTATATACAGTCTTCTACACATTCTTATTTTACTCTTGTTGAGAATTAATGCTAAGTAAATATTAGATATATGTTCTAAAAGTAGTTTTAGATACGTATTATTACCATCTTGTAGTTGAAGACAATAAGTAATTCCTCATCATTAACAAAATATTGAATAATATGTGTATTCCGAGTAAATATTACAATAAAAAAATGATGGAATTCACGTATTGACAATAGATGGCGTTTAAGTAAAAACGAAACTAAATCCATTACTTATAAAGTAACATCAACATTCAACTGAGTAATTCGACAAGTAACTAAAAATGAATATACAAAATTAACATAGAAAGATTTCATTTAAACCAACATCAAATTAAATATAAGTTTAGGTTAAGTCGTATAAATACCTAATTTCAGTATTAGAAACTGCAACTATTGAAAAATAAATTATGAAAAATGTAATTTATATCCAACAAGAAAATCATGATATAGTTCACAAACTACCAATAGATGGCGTTTCAGCAAAAACGAAAGTAAACCATAAGTTTCAAAATAATACTACCACCGGATAGATAATAGGTTATAGAATTAAAAATACAAAAAAAAACTTTTAAAATCATTAATAACGTGTATTTTTTTTAAATTAATTATTTACAATATTTGGATAATCAATCTGCACTCATAAAGTATTTAAAAATAGTTGAGATATTAACCATTTTCAAACGAGCGGCGGATATATTCGCCTTATTCTTTACAAGGTGAATCTTATTACTAGATGCCATAAGTTTGTTTCAGGCGTAAAAGTTCTATATAGACGCCACTTGTGTTACAGTAATAAGCCACAACATAATATGCAGCAGTTTGGTAAAAATCAGTTGAAAATGCGATCTTTATAAAGAAATTATATTTTTTATGCAATTCAATCAACAAATTCATTTCTTTGATAATTTATGTATGCGAATCTCAATTATTGCGGAATGTCTTTGTAGTACGTAGTTGTATAAAAAAACAGCGACGTTGCAATCTACATAAATAGGTTCTCTTCACTTTTCAAGTATAACGAGACTGCAGTTATTAATAATCATCGTCGATCCGTTTCGCTTTACTTCTTTGTTTCGCTCCTGTTAACATTCGCTCTAAATGCTTGCGTTTCGCTATCCATTACAGAAATCAATAAAACATAAATAATTGCCTATTGGAAAATATCATATATTTATATTTGATAAAGAATGTATAAAGCATTTCCAATTAAGAAATATTAAATCCGTATTTGGATCGGGGCTCCGGTTTAATTAAACAAAATTTGCAAAAATAAAGAAAATAAACTAATATCAAATCGAAAGGAAAACAACGAATCGTATAACCAGAAACATATATCTGTCTACCATTTCAAAATGATCAATCTCATTATTACTATTATGTATACAAAATATAACCCAGTTCGGTTTTTCGAGCGGATTCAAAAATGTATTGAAATTTATTAATGATATCACTCTCAACGATCGGTGATTAATGCGATTTTGCAAATGTCACGTAACGCAACAAATCCATTTTAACTCTACTTTTTTTAACTGTGATCTTTTCTGTTTTCATTTGCTGGATTATATTCATCCCACGCCCACCAAATTTCATGTACATTTCATAAAAATTAACAAAAAAAATAGATTTTTCAAATGCAGTAGTTGTAAACTATATAAAAATGATTGATGAAAACGATACTTGTCAAGTAACAAGTAGATCATATAAATTTGTTAATTAACAAGTGAATAATAATATTTTAAAAAATCTACTATAGAAGAATCATAAATGTAATCAGAAATATAATTGAAACAAACAAAATTAAAAATCTGTTTTAAAAACTTGTCAAGTAACAATTAGTTCATATATTGACAGAAGACAATTGAATATAATTAAAAAAAAATCAAAAATTACGATGTATTAAATACTTGCCAAGTAACAAGTAGATAACATTTTGTAAAATATATTAAAAAGAAGCAGAAAAACAAATGTTATTTTAAATACTTGTCAAGTAACAAGTAGATAATATTCTGAAAAATGTGTTGCAGAAGAATAAGATAAATATAATTATAAATGTAATATGAATTTGAAAAAGTCTTAAAAAGAAACAAACAAAGTATTAATTACTTGACAAGTAACAAATAAATAACATTTTGGCAAATGTTTTACAAAAAACCTTAATATAATTAAATTTTAAACAAATATAAAAAATAATCTGTTTTGTCCACAATATCGAAAAATCACGAAAAAAATAAATATATAATATGAAATGAAATGAAATGAATAGCAGAACAAGAATAGTACACTCTTTCTGCAGAAGACGAGAGTGTTAAACCCATCATCCATACAGACGCATATTTTTGTTGTCGTTGCTTACATTCACACATATCCTGCAGATGATTAAAACACGTGCGAAATTGCGGAACGCAAATGTTTCAGCGGAGGCGGCCGATGTGAAAAATTAATTTCAGTCTTTCAGTACACATCATCAAATGTATAAAAATAGATTAATTGCGCAAAGAAAAAGAGTGTCTTTGGCCTCTCTTCTGGCATTTGCCTCTATCCTCTTACTAACATACACTCAACTAGCTTTATCGAATCCGACGATCCGGTTCATTATTACGTAACGAAATTCGTTATGCAACGAATCTGTTTCTCGTCAGACTCGTGCCATCGTCAGGACACATTTTTTTTATCTCCATTCGTTCGACAATCGATTCGTTTCGTTAATGAAACGAGTTTCGCCCACGGTTTTTTTGATACTTCTTCCATTAGATCGTGCACAAAACATGTAAAACGTCAGTTATCGAACATAATAAAAAGAACTGTTCGAAAATTGAATCCATTTTCTCATACAAATGTAAAATTAATAATATCTATTTCTAATTCCAGACGATTGCTTATTTAAATCATTATAATAAATAATTAATAAAATCATATAGACATAATATTAATACAATAATAGTTTAAATATAAACGAAAATGTAAATAAAATTTTCAATTCGTGAACCAAAGAAACACTGTATTTGTTTTTGTATATAATATAAAAATGATATATACAAATGTACAAGTTTAGCTTTACATTGAATTTCGGTTTTTGAACAGTTAAAAGTTCGAGAACCGAAGTATTAGAGAAACAATGCATTTGTTTTTGTATATAATAGAAAATTGATATATACAAATGTACAATTTTAGCTTCAGATTGAATTTCGGTTTTTGAACAGTTAAAAGTACGAAAACCGAAATTCAATTCGAGAACCGAAGCATTAGAGGAACAATGTATTTGTTTTTGTACATAATAGAAAAATGATATATAGAAATGTACAAGTTTAGCTTTAGATTGAATTTCGGTTTTTGAATAGTTAAAAGTTCGAAAATCGAATTTCAATTCGAGAACCAAAGCATTAGAGAAACAATGTATTTATGTTTGTATATAATAGAAAAATGATATATACAAATGTACAAATTTAACTTTAGATTGAATTTCGGTTTTTGAATAGTTAAAAGTACGAAAACCGAAATTTAATTCGAGAACCGAAGTATTACAGAAACAATGTATTTGTTTTTGTATATAATATAGAAATGATATATACAAATGTACAAGTTTAGGTTTAGATTGAATTTTTGTTTTTGAACAGTTAAAAGTTCGAAAACCGAATTTCAATTAGAGAATCGAAGCATTAGAAAAACAATGTATTTGTTTTTGTATATAATATAAAAATGATATATACAAATGTACAAGTTTAGCTTTAAATTGAATTTTGGTTTTTGAATAGTTAAAAGTACGAAAACAGAAATTCAATTCGTGAACCGAAGTATTAGAGAAACAATGCATTTGTTTTTGTATATAATATAGAAATGATATATACAAATGTACAAGTTTAGCTTCGTTTTTTGTACAGTTCGAAAACCGAATTTCAAATCAGGAACCGAATCATTCGAAAACCAACATTTCCTTGTATTTGTTATTATTGTATATGAAACACAAATGTTATATACAAATGTAAAAGTATAGCTTTCTCTAATGCACAATGCATTATTCGTACATATATAGAAGTTTTCTATTTATATTTATTTAAATTTAATTGCTAGAAAAAAACATAAAACGCGCAGATTTCTCGGCAAATTCTGTGCGAGTAAATGGATTTGCTTACGGTATAATTTTTTAAATGTAAAAGCGAATTAGATCCATTAAGGAATGTTTCAAAGTTTATTTGCATCGGTAAAAGTTCCATTTAAAACTAATGAGGAAGTAAACTATGTATATGGAAAGCATAAATTTGTAGCAAATTGCAATATATTTCCTATGCATTTAAGAAAATAATAATTATAAATGTTCAAAGCAATAATTAGAAAAAATGAAAGTATTTTGTGTCATTTGCAATTAATCAAAGAAATTTCCTTCTTTTAAAAAAAAATGTAATAATTGAAAAACTTTCTTTTTGAATAAGAAAATAATCATAATATTTTCAATAAAAGTAATAAGTTTTTTCATAATTTAAAAAAATAACCATAACTTTATAACAAATTTCAATAAATTTCTTCTTAATTTACAGAAAAACGTGTTGAATGTAATAATAGAAGAAAATAATTTCACTCAGCATTAAAACAATAATTGACCTATAAAACCAAACTAAATTAAAGTTGGCTCTGTTGCTATTATAGAATATAAAAATAATTGATATCGGCCAATTGGGTCCCTTTCAACGTTAATAATCTCACGAGTTTTACGACTTGGCTTTGGGGTTCGAGCAAAACAGGGTCGTAAAATGAAACTCTTATCATCGCAATGCACTATGAAACAAAATAATAAAAACAAAAGAGTAAGTATTACAGTGTTAGCATTTATTTTATTTTCCTCTCATTTTTATTTCTATTTTGGTGTAATTTTTAAATTTGTACAATTTACTGAAAAAAAACAGTAGAAGATCCAAAAATTTACATAAGAAATTTACGTATAATTATTGTGAATTTTTATTAAATTGGTTTAAGACTTTCAGTTGGGCTTCTAACAAAACAAAGTCTTAAAATGAAACTCTTATCACCTCAATACACTATGACATAATAAAACATAAAATTAAGTGTTGCAGTGTTAGATTTTAATTAATTTTCACTAATTTTTTGCTGGAATTATAAAAACGAAAAATTTGTACAATTTACTGAAATATTTCAGTAGAAGATCCAAAAATTTACATACATTTCTTCAACTTTAAGAACTTTAAAGACTTTCATTTGGGCTTCTAACAAAATAAGGTCGTAAAATGAAACTCTCATCCCCTCAATACACTATGACATAATAAAACATAACAGTAAGTGTTGCAGTGTTAGACTTTATTTTATTTCCACTTATATTTTCTTGGAATTATAAAGAGGACAAATTTGTACAATTTAACTGAAATAAGTAAATTACATAAAATAGTAGAAGAATATACATTTCTTCAAACTAATAGAAATAATTCAAACTATTTAAAATGTAATTAAATTATCTTAACTCTTAAGACTCTCGCTTAGGGTTCTAATAAAAACAAACTTTATGTGTCGTAAAGTGGACCAAATATTCTTAAAGAATCTTAACATCTTAATTAAAGAAACAAATAGAAATAAATAAATTAACAATAATTTTTAGAAGCAAAAAAGTCTAATTATATTACAATTTAATTAATCTGTTAAAAAATATTAAAACTTGATTAAATAACAGACAGGAAACAAATGACCGCAAAATGTTAAACCATTTCACAAATGCAAACCTCAATTCTTTTCTAAAAATGACATAACTCGTATAATATAAAAAAAAAGTATGGACTCTTGATTCCAACGCACAACTTATGTAATACAGTAATACCTTACAAAGTACGGCTTCGATCAGTACGAATTCACTATAGTTCGGTTTCAAAAAATTTAAACACTAAAATGTAATTAAACAAAAAAATATCTCTTTATGTGCAGTTGTATATATTTTAAGTTTTCGATTAGTGCCGAATATAAGTGGAACCGCACTATTCGGGGTATTTCTGTACTAATGATTTCAAATAAATTATTTTTTGTTATTTTTTTACTTTCAATTTATCATATAAACAATTATTTCAATAAATAATCATACAAAAAGTTTTTTTTTCTATTCAACAGTTTTTGCAGTTTTTTATGCAAATTTAAAGTCTTCGATTAGTCCGGGATATTAGTGGAACCAAATAAATTAATATTTGTTATTCTTTTACTTTCAATTTATGGTTTGAATGTACAAGTCATCAAAGTTGCTTAACTTTTCTTGTCACGTTCTAATTAAATAGCGAACGTTTAAAAATATACTAATTTATAAAATTTGTACAATTTAATTTCAATATTCATACAAATAGTAAAGAAAAATTGTTTTTATTAATTCAAACTGCAAATTATTATTTCAAGAAAACAAAAAAAAAGATAAAGAATAGATGAAGTGAATATTTCTCAGGAAACTGTTGCAACCGGTCGATTCGCGAAATATTTCAACACCGTCGAGAAGACGACGACGGTTGGTTTCCAGGGAACTGCAGATGAACAACAGAAGGCAAATTTATTACGGATTCCGTAATTCCCTGCAACAGCCACCACACTACATGTTTTTTTTTTGTTTCTAAAAAAATCGTGTCCGCAGAGAGTTGAGTTCCCAGGTGAAACTATTTTGCAGAAGAACAAGAAAACAAAAATACGAAACGCACAAATGATAAATCAGGAAGAAAGAGAGGAAAAGAAAAACGAAGGAATTAAAGCGACAATAAAAGAACGAACGCCGCACTTAATTTATTTTATTGCTAATTACTCCATAAGTTCTTTTGCCCATTTGTGTACAATTACACGTACCAAACTGTTTGTTTGTTTTTTTTGTTTTGCTTGTGTGCATGTATACGTATACGTGGAGGCAGACCATTACAATAATGAACAGATTCCTTTGCTCGGTGACTTTGAGCGAGGAAAACTGTATAAGCAAACACGAAAACCACTTGGGACAATTGATATATGTGAGTTGAAGTAGCAATAACTTTATTTGTTAGTAGATTTCAGTTATGAGTATTCTCCAATTTCATTCCTCAAATTTTATGGTTTGTTATTAAAGGAAAATGGTAAATACTATAGATAGTATTTGGCTCATTGGAAAGATCAGAATCTTATTGTTTTGATTCTAAACTAGACAAAAAAATTGAAAAATCTCAATATCGCAGAATTCACAACACGTAATCATTGTTATATCAAGTATATGTGAATGCAGATCATTACTATTATGAACAGATTCCTTTGCTCGGTGACTTTGAGCGAGGAAAACTGTATAAGCAAACACGAAAACCACTTGGGACAATTGATTTATGTGAGTTGAAGTAGCAATAACTTTATTTTTTACGAGGTTTCAGTTCTAAGCATTTTCGAATTTCATTCCTCAATTTTGATAGTTTGTTATTACTGGAATACGGTAAATTCTAGATAGTAGTAGAATGATCCTACCGGAAAGGCCAAAATGTTATCTTTTATTTGCGTATTTGATGATGTAATTGCTTTATATGGTTTTCTAGTAATCAGACAAAACCTATGGACATGACAAAAAAATGAAAAAATTCCTTTACATACATTCATTGAAAATGTTTTATTGAAAGATTATAATTTTTAATTTAAACATTTTTCAATAATATTTCACAAAATTGTGACAAATTTTTAATATAAAAATCAAAGACAAATTCAAAGTTTTACAATTAGTTGAAAAGTTACGTATTTCATTACAAAATCAATGTTTAAAATGATTAGAAATAATTTAACATACAAAATTTAATATTTTTTTCAAAATTCAGAAAAATTTTGACAAATTTTTAATTTTAAAATCAAAGAAAAAATAGATTTTTTCTATAATTTCAAAGTTTTACAATTAGTTGAAAAGTTACGTATTTCATTAAAAAATCAATCTTTTATCAATTGATTAGAAATATTTCTTTACATTATTTCACAAAATTGTAACAAAATATTAACATAAAAATCAAAGAGAAATTTGACTTTTTCCATATATTTTTTTTCTACAAATATTTACAATTAAATTAAAAAGTTATTTATTTCATTAAAAAAAATAATTAAATTGTTTAAACTAATACAAATCATTTTTTTTTACAATAAATAAAAAATTGACGTAAAATTGTCATTGCTCTTAAATAAATTTTAAGAAAAAGTTTTGATTAAATTTTGAGTGCATTTTGAATATTTTTAAGATTTTTTATTACATAATACATATGAATATATAAGAAACAAAGATAAAAATTTAGAAAGTTTATGCATTCATTTTAAATTAGTGCAGACATTTGGTTAAGAACTCAGAATGAGCATTCCATTTAACCTTCACTTCTTGACTGCTGCTCGAAGAAGAATTATGCATAAAATCTAGATGAAAAGAAATTGAACATATGTGTTCTCACTTTCTAAATTGTTATTATATTTTTTATAAAAACTAAATCTAGAGGAAATTTTCTATCTGTTCATTATAATTTTATTTACGCATTATTTCCTGATAATAATTTTATACAATATAATATAATCTCTAAATTAGTACAGAAATACCTCACATTGTGCGAGAACTGATTGAAACCGGATTAATCGATAACTTTAAAACCGCACAATAAGAGACACTTGTTCGTATAGAGACAGAAAACAACAATTTTTCATTTTGCTGAATTTATATTTACAGTTTTTGTTGAAATTTTCAAACCGGACTATAGTGGATCCGCACTATACGAGGTATTGCTATCTTTATATTTTTGTTTCTAAAATTTAATGGTCTTTTAATTCATAGCTGTAAAACTTTTTTCCAATTTGATCTACTTTAGTATAAGTAATATTTAAGAGATTTTTATTTATAAAAGTCTATCGACCATAAAGTATTTATTATAGACATATAAAAAGTATTTTTTATACTTTTTTTTACTATAATTGAAATATCCATTTTTAATTAAACGTGGATTATTAGAAGTGAATTATTCAGTCAATTAGGACTAATAAATGTTTTATGTAAATAAATAAAATAGTACTAAAAATATTGTTCGTGCTACAAAATTGGAGTTACGCTTTTGCGAGATATTACGTAAAAAACGTCGTAACAAAATCAAGTTCGTTGACTGTCCTAGTATTATTGCGCTCATTTAGATTATGGAATAAATGTATGGTGACCGAGCGTGGAATAATGAGGTCAATAACTACAATTATCTGCTCAATGAATGGATGATAAATATTTAAAATTTGCATTGTTCCCGATTGTTGACATCGTATTTTGCATTAGATAAACGAGTAATGGAAATTTGTAAAAATGTGTATATTTTATTTGATTGTGTAAAGTTTTCTTTTATTGTGCATTAATGTAAAAAAAATTGTTTTTGTGTATAAATTTAGACTTTTGAGCTAAAGTTATGAAATTTTCTAAAATATATGAAATATTGATTTATTTATACTTTTATATTACATAACACTTGAGATTTTGTTTTCTTTAACAATTTTACTTTGCTCTAGACATGACTGCAAAACGATAATGTTATCGCAGATAAAAATGTTTGGTGGTTTGGATATTTTGCATGAAATATTCATGTGTGGTGTGTGTATTGAGATATCAAGTCATCGGATAGCTTGGAAACTTATTCTATCCACTTATTCCTGAACAAAATAAAAACTAAAATAATCTACAAAACATATAAAAATTAGTAAAACGTTAATTATAAAACTAATGTAATGATGTGATTTATTACGTTTATTTAAGATTTAACAAATTTAATCTAACCAGAAGTACCTTAATCATACCATAACTAATCTAATCTAAATTCATTAACCTTATCTAACTTAACCTAACCTAATTTGAAATAACTAAAGACGGTCTATTGAAATGCCGACGTTCGAAATCCCGACTGTATTAAAGTCCCGATGCTTGAAATCCCGACTATGTCAAAATCCCGACTACCATAATCCCGACAATATCGAAATCCCAAGTACCATTATCCCGACAATCAAAATCCCGACTATATCGAAATCCCAACTACCATAAAAATGTTATTGTAGAAATTTATATTAATAAAAGACACTGTCGGGATTTCGATCTAGTCGGGATTTTGATTGTCGGGATTTCGAACATCGGGATTTTGAGCCAGCCGGGATTTTGAACGTCGGGATTGCAATTTCCACCGAACTTAACCTTATTTGACATAACTCAGTATGCATTAACTTAAGGTCATCTCAACACAACAAACCTAATTGTACCTAACCTAATTTGATATAACTCTAACCTAACCTCTGATGACATATCTTAACCTAACGTAATGTGACTTAACTCAATATACATTAACCTATCACGATCTAAGCAAAACAAACCTAATTTGACATAAGTCAATATAAATTAACTTAACATTATCTAAACCTAACAAATCTAATTTAAATAAACCTAACTCATCTCATTATTAACTAACATAACTCTAATTATCCAAACTTAACCTAATTTGACATTTGATATCATGACCTGTTCAGATATATTAGTTTAGTTATGATTAGATCATAATAGTTAATGACCTAAGTAAAGGGTGTCCCAAAATTAACTCAAGATTTGAATTAAATAGAAAACACAGTTTTTAGTCTTCAGATTGTAATTTTTTTTTGGGGGTTGCCAACACTTTACTGCACAAATGGCGGCAAATTCAAATCTTAAGTTAATTTTGGGACACCCTTTATAACTAATCTAGTCTCCCTGAACAGATCAATCCATCAAGTTTAAACTATTTCATATAACTTATTAATTAACAATACTCAATATATAAAACCACCAGTTAAAGTTTAAACTAACTTTCCGTTAAATTCCTATTAAATTTAGCTCTGAATTAGACGTCTCATATCATTTGGATATGTGATTTGCTTTACGTTTTCCCCTTGGGCTTCTCTGAAAAAGGAATCTCGTTTGGAATCTGCTAATTAAATCTTGATAAGTAAACGCATTATCATTAAGTCAAATCCTCAAAGCGACTATATTATTAATTAACCGAAGAAGCTCGTTCACTTCGGAACGCGTCAAATCCGTTCGGTAATTATACCAATTCCCATCAGCACCTTCAACCCAACTACTTACTCTTCAACTTCATTTCGCTCGCACATAAAACCTCGAAACTGTTACAGAGATTAAAAAAATAATGAAGTTAAAGAACTTCTTCGAAACTATTTTCCTTCATTAACCAATCTAATTAAATCTTTGTTAAGTAAACACTGCATTATTCGCAAACTCCACAGACGCGAAGTATATATTCTATTCATTAAAGACGTATTAGCAAAGCTCCAGTCGAGTAATTATTACGTCTCTTTCTCTCTCACACACACTCGAACACACACATATACTTCGTTTAATGTGTGCACAAGTCGTTCTGAAAACTACAACAAAACTAATGCAATTCGATCGGATTCTGAACGAAAGCAAATATTTGCTGAAATCTTTATTCTGAAATTTAATTAAAATCGTACAACAAAAATTTATTTTTTTTATAATTTTTCTATTAGGTAAAAATATTAAAAACTTTGTAAAACTTTCTTACAAACAAAATGAGAAAAATAAAAAAATACAGCTAATATATTCCACAATTTGTGCAAATTATTTGAATGAAATATATTGTATACAAATTGAAAATCACCATGTGAATTATATTTTATAAAACTTTATTTTTGTTCTACGTCTTATATTCTACATATACTAACGATTTGAACAATTTTTTTGAAGGAAATTAATTTAAAATTCGCATTTAGATTTTCTGTTAATAATTAAATTATTATGTTCTACGAGTATTTACATAATGATTTAATAGATTTGTGCAAATAATTTTAAAGAAATAGCTTCAATTTATTTGTATTCAATAGGTGTTAACTAATATTTTCATCCATTTATGCAAATCATTTGAATATTTAAGTCCAATTTTTGTAATATTTCTTATATTTTTCTTATATTTGCTCAAACTACAAAAAGAAGAAAGAAACTATTCAAACTACTTTCAATAAATAAAAGCAAGTGTATTTTCTAATGATTCTAATAGTGCATTTGTGCAAATCAATTGAAAGAAATAGAAATAAACTATATTTTCGTTCTACTTTCTATTCTATATATGCTAATGATTTAATCGATTTGTGCAAATTATTTGAAGGAAATTAATTCATAAATTGAAAATTCGCTTGTAGATTTTTATAAAAAAAAAATTATTCTACGAGTATTATTATACATATGCTAATGATTTAATAGATTTGTGCAAATAATTTGAAATAAATAGTGTCAATTCAATACAGCTTATAATGCAAAATGTTTGTTTTACATTCATTTATTTGTATTCTATAGTTGTTAACTAATATTTTTATCGATTTGTGCAAATCATTTAAATATTAAAATCCATTTTTTGTAATACTTCTTATTTTCTATAAATCTTAATCAATCAATGAATTAATCAATTTGCTCAAACTATTTGAGAGAGAAAAAAACTACTTTCATTAAATAAAAGTACGAGAATTCGACATATTTTAATGATTTTAATAGATTTGTGCAAATAATTTGAAAGAAATAGCTTCAATTAAAAACAGCTTATAATGCAAAATGTTTGTTTTACATTCATTTATTTGTATTCTGTAGGTGCTAACTATTATTTTCATCCATTTGTGCAAATCATTTGAATATTAATGTCCATGTTTTGTAATATTTCTTATTCTCTATAGATATTAAATTAAATCATTCATTTAATCAATTTGCTCAAAGAAACTATTCAAACTACTTTCATTAAATAAAACTAAAACTAAGGGCAATCTAAATGCAGGAGGCAGAGCGTGCATACATACGCATACTTTCATTTTGTAGTATTGACCTTCTCACCGCTCGTTACGTAAGAGGAGCTCCGACGTTCTATTCTTCTGCTCTTTTCCGTTTCGCCACACGTTTTCAATGCTCACCACAAACGCACCACGTTTATATTCAAACATACAACATTCACAAACATATTTTGAATATAAACTGCCCCGATTTTGGTAAACGGATGAAGGGAGTGAGGACTAATTACGTTAATTGCGTGCGTGTAATTGCACGCGCAAATTGGAGACCCGGCGATTACGTAAAACTAGTTTTAATTAGCGGACCTACATATATACGGATTTGCTTTATTTTGTTTTATTTCAATTTTATTTTTTTGCCTTTGCAAACGCGTGAATTTTATTTGATTTGATTTTCACCGTTCAAAAAATCGCAGCGCTTAACACTTTATTGCCACGGTTTATATGCACCTATGAAATATAAAAT
>NW_017099554.1:22299-43188 GCF_001412225.1 Nicrophorus vespilloides
TTCGAATCGATGTAATAACATTCGAAATTCCGGTGCGAAGAGAAAACGGTTTTTTATTATCTCGAGGATAAATCGGAGTTTCGTAAATAAAAATCGTTGGCGCGCGAGCTTTAATTTAAATAAAATCTAGATTATCTAATGGAATCGCCTGTTTTTGTTTTTCTAAACCGGTCACTAGTTGCGTAATATATGACAAGTAACTTGCTTCAATGCGAGATTTGTGCAAATACTTGAGTAACAAAATGTAGTAGTCATGGATACTAGGAAAAACAATTATTAAAGAAGAAATAACAAGAGATAGGTTTAATAAAAGTAATAATATTTTCATCAATTTGTGCAAATAATTTGATAAAAAAAAATATTTATTAAAAAAAATCTGAATATATACGAATTTCATCAATTTGTACAAATTATTATATAAACAAAAAAAATCGCATGCAGATTTTTCTATTTTTCTAATATTTTATACACGTAAAACTAAAGAAATTAATAATTAAGAATCGACTTTAATAAAACAAATTTTGCTAATATTTTCATCAATTTTTTCAAATTATTTGATAAAAACAGCTACAATATGCACAAATTACTAAAAAAAATATCACGTAGATTTTGTGTTTTTATAACTGTTATTCAATATGCGCTATATTTTCAATAATTTGTGTAAATTATTTTAAAGCAATAACTATAGAACTCATTTCATAAATTTATGCAAATAAAAATATTAGTTTTTTTTCGATTTATTGGTTTTTATTCTAATAATTAATCAATTTGTGCAAATTATTTATAAGAAATGGCTTCAAAATAGTTTGTAATTGAATGTTTATTTTATATTTCCTTATTTGTAAAAAAAAAAGAAATATTCTATAGGAGTAACAAACATTTTCATCAGTTTGTGCAAATCATTTGTACAAAATATATTCAATATAAATTGAATGTTAAATGCCAATTTTTTTATAAAATTTCATTCATATGTACTATAGGTGTTATTTAATCAATGATTGAATCAATTTGCACAAATTTATTTGAAGTAAATAAGTTCAGAATAGATTGAAAATCTACACGTGGATTGTTTATTCAAAGGTAAACGACAAAACGTGCACGAAAAGTCGCGACCCTTGAAAGGTGTGTCATCACGAATTCACTGGATTTGTAACATTTAAACTCTTGTCCCCAGATTTTGTTTTGTTGGTCAGCACAACTCGTGCTCCCAGAGACACCAAAAGATCAAAGTTCAGCGTTTGCCAACTGATGCGACATCAGCATTTTATTTCTAACAAAAAAAACATCTGTTGCTTCCGTATAGAAAAAAAAAGAGAAATGTGGAGACAATAATTTATTAACTTTTATAAATTATTGCCTCCACAGAAAAAGAAAGAAATTATATAATAAATAAATATTATTTAAATAAACATTTAATTTAGATTTGTGCAAATTATTTGAATAAAATAATAATTCAATAATTTTTGTGGTTATCAAACTTTCTGATCCGCGAATCCCCAAGTATTTTTACACTTTGAGAATCACTGGTTATCAATCAATGATTTAATCAATTTGCACAAACTACCTGAATATATCAATTTTTATTGCAACGCCATCTGTTGGACAAATTTTCATAAATAAATTAATTAAAACTTTAAACATATTTTATCCAAAAAATTTGTAGCTAAATATTACAATTGTGCAAAAATTGTTCAATAATTTTGTTCTCATTTTACGAAATAAAAAAATATCTGAACAACCAACATATCAAATTATTGCACGATTTTCTCATAAAACGATTACTAATTCATATTTTTTGTTTGTTCTATGATTGTAAATGTTGCATTTCATTTTTATTTATTATTTTTTTTGTTGCTGATTCGTTCGAAGCGATTTTGCAGCTATTTATCAATCGAGTCGTAAATTTATTATTAGAGACCGAATAATGGGTCATAAATATATGGCAGACCAGATTTATGGACCAGAACAATTAACGGTCGAAACCGTTTCAAATTACAACAACTAATCAGTGGAGCAACACGGAAACTTTAAGTCGAAAAAGTGCTTCGCTGCTGTCAAATACAAGTGTACTTATATAACAAATCAACACAAGTATAACCCTAAAACTTGCTAAAACAAAAATTGTTTAGAAAATACTTGCATTGAGACCTCTTCTAAACAAATTTTAACTGTTATAGACAAGCGCCATCTACCTTCAATTCTAGTACTAATTTTACGTTTTTAAGAAAATCTAAATTTTCAATTCCAATATTTATTAGACTTCATTTCTGATTTTATTACTGTTAATCAATAATATGTTAATATATTCAACCATTTGTGCAAATTATAACAATTAACGGTCAAAACATTTTGAAATTGCCACAACTAATCAGTGGAGCAATACGGAAACTTTAAGTCGAAAAACTGCTTCGCTGCTGTCAAATACAAGTGTACTTATATAACAAATCAACACAAGTATAACCCTAAAACATATTAAAACAAAAATTGTTTAGAAAATACCTGTATTGAGACCTTTCCTGAACAAATTTTAACTGTTATAGACAAGCGCCATCTACCTTCAATTCTAGTACTATCATAGTTTAATTGAAATTTTATTAGAATTGATTACATTACCAATAATAACAAACGTGTATTAAAAAATCATATATATACATTGTTTTAAATATAAAGGTGCGTTCACAACTCATGTTTATATATGTAAAAATATAAAAAAAAATTGATGAGTAATTCACATATTTTATTGTATTCACTTGACAAACTACAAGTATCTAATTTTATCGGACCATAAGACGCACCTCAAATGTATGGGACGATTTTTACAAAAAATTATTTTATTAAGGCGCAATCATTTCAATTTTAAGTACATTTTTCTATGTAAAAAAAAAGATCCGAAAAATACTTTACTTTGATATCTCTCATATCATTACTTTATTATTTACTTGTTAAATATGTAGTACATATCCAATTATGCGTATTCTATCTATTTGCATTTGAACTGAAAATTTTAATGATCGATATGTAAACAACGAACGAAACACCAGTATCAAAAAACCCACATTGTTGTTTTATTTTTCCCCCACATGCTTGTTTGTTCGGTGATTTTCCATGTGCGTTATCAAAATGGAAATTGCTGCATATAGAAAACGGTGATTATCCGGGTTTATCATTTGCATGGAGAAATTGCGTTTTCTCCCCTTTTTATTCGCAATCGTTAAGCGATAAGTAAAAACATATATAATAGAACAAAGGCCTACTAAAACCGAAGCACATTTTCGTTACGCTATTTTCAAACGTAATTACATTCATTTGTTTCGTGATTTATTGTTTTTCTCAACAAAAAAGAAGTAGAAATAATATACATTTCACTATTAAAAACGTGATCAAATCTAATGGGAAAAAAATCTTTTGTTTTCTGATTTATGTGTTTTTAAAAGAATAAATAATGCAATAATTCTTGTTTTGATAGCAAATTTTATAAGAAAAATTTAATAACAATAATTTCAGGATTAGATCATGTAATTCATTGAGAGTTTCAGGTTTCATCATTGCTATTTTTAGTCTTTCTACTCATATTGCAAAACAAATATGATGGTAAACAGTAATAATGTTATGAATACACTAATTAAGAACTAATCTATTGACGAGTAACCTCCTGTTAAATGTTAATCCAACTCCAATTAGACTCTAGCTGTTAAACTTCTCGTTAACCTTCGGTTAAAAATTGAAAACATAACGGCAGACTTAACCCATTGTTATTATTGAATTGCACTATTATGGAAAATTAAAAATCTTAATTTATCATAAGAATCTCCAATTAAACTACTCATGTTAAACTTCTGGTCAACAGTTAAAAATTTACACATCCACCATAAAGCCAGACATAATCCAATGTTATTATTGAATTCCACTATTATTTGAGTTTCAAAATCTTATTTGATCATAAGAATCTCCAATTAGACACTTTCTGTTAAACTTCTCATAAACCTCCAGTTAAAAAATTACCAAACATGGATAACGTCAGACCTGCCCCATTGTTATTATTAAATTGCTGTATTGTAGGAGTTTAAAAATCTTGTATGATCATAAGAATCTTCAATTAAACTACTGTTGTTAAACTTCTCGTTAACCTTCAGTTAAATATTTACACATCGATCATAACTCCAGACCTAATCAATTGTTTTTATTGACATCCACTATTATTTGAGTTTCAAAATCTTATTTTATCATAAAAATCTCCAATTAGACTCTTGCTGTTAAACTTCGCTTTAACCTCCAGTTAACTATCAAAAGTACCAGATCTAAAGTATAGTTATTATTGAATTCCACTATTATTTGAGTTTCAAACTCTTATTTAATCATAAGAATCTCCACTTATACTCTTGCTGTTAAACTTCACGTTAACCTGCTGTTAAATATTAAACCATCAGGGACAACTTTTAAAATTTTCATTAACCTCCAGTTAAATGTTAACACATAGAACATAACACCAAACCCATTGTTATTGTTCAAGTGCATTACTATTAGATGTTAAAAATCATAAGAATTTCCATTTAAACTCTTGCTATTAAACATCTCGTTAACCTCCAGTTAAATATTAAAACATCTAGGATAAGACGCATTATTATTAAACTACGCTATTACTAAATGTTAAAACTATTGTTCGATCATAAGAATTTCCAATTTAACACTTGCTATTAAACATCTCGTTAACCTTCAGTTAAATATTAACACATCTAGGAAAATATCCATTATTATTAAACTATTACTAAATGTTAAAAAATCTTGTTTAATCATAAGAATTTCCAATTAAACTCATGCTATTAAACATCTCATTAACCTCCAGTTAAATATTAACACGTCTACACTTGCTATTAAACATCTCGTTAGCCTCCAGTTAAATATTAACACATCTAGGAAAAGACCCATTAAAATCTTGTTTCTATTAAACATCTCATTAACCTTCAGTTAAATATTAACACATATAGGATATCCCCAGTCCTAACCCATTATAATTAAACTACGCTATTACTAAATGTTAAAATTCTTGTTTGATCATAAGAAATTCCAATTAAACTCTTGATATTAAACTTTTCATTAACCTCCAGTTAAATATTAACACACCTAGAATAACGTAAGGCCTATCCCATTATTATTATTAAACTACACTATTATTAAGGGTTAACAATCTTGTTTGGTCATAAGAATCTCTTGCGAAGTGCTTTAGACGTAACGCACGGGAACTCAATTACAAAGTAATTAATAACTAATTAAGAGGTTGGGCAAAGTGAAGATTGTTAAAGTTTTCATTTAACCCCGTGACATGTTTTCAATTATCGTTCGCTGCGTTTAAACTTTAAACATATATTGCATAAAAAAAAATCGACACTTTTTTTTACTTATTTACGATAAAAATCGCTGTCGCAGTTTCGTTATGAAATTTATTGCTCACTCTTTATGCATTTTATTTGATCACCCACAGCAAATGCGAAATAAGTCAAGGTGTAAATACGAATAAAACGTGTTGATGATGACATTTGCATATTGATTAATTACATAATTAGCTAAACATGTTTAATCAAAATGAAGATACTTCTGTATAAATGCAACTTTTAATAAGAAAAACTAATAATATTCTTAAATTAAATTGGGACAAGATTTGGACAAATTTTACATTCCATCTATAGTTCCAAGAACATCACGGACTATTTGAAACCGGACTAATCGAGGAACTTCATACATACAAAAATAAACCAAAAACTTCTTCATCAAAAAAAAATAGTTTTTTCTAATCGAACCCGGACTGATGGAAGCCGCACTATGCGAGTATATTTAGTTTAATAATATAATAAAATAGAAAGCAAAATATTTTTATATTTCAAATTTTCAACCACAAAATTTATATTATATTGCACTTTTTCATGATATAATCTCTCATGGCATAAACTTCATGCATTTTCAGCAAGTTTACAATGAAATATGTAATTTTAGGTAACTTTCCAGAAAAAAAATCAAGATAAAATTGTTGCACCATCTCGTGAGTGAATTAACAACTATAAATTAATTTAAATTAACTTTTAAAAAATCAATAAATCTTAACAGTTTACACATCCAAAACTAGTTTATATAAAAGTATATTAACTATTACAACTATTTCGTAAAATGTGTACATTTTATCTGTAATCGCTCCAGTCTGTTATTTATTGATTGTTTCTTTTGAGAAAATGCGACATATTTGCGATAAATAAGAAAGAAAAGCGTAATTAGTGGCAATAATTTACAATATATATATTTCAGTGGGTAATTAAGTGCGCCAGAGACGAAATCATGCAATCGAATGAGCGAAGCGAGTGAATAATGCGTTTCCTGTGACAATGGCCATTTAGTTTTCATCAGAACTATTACGCAACGATAGGAGCCACGCAACTCCACTGCAGCAGAAACAACGGTCATCCCGTTGAATTGAACCGGACTGACGTAATGGATTCAGAATGGAATTTCAATTGGCCAGTTTATTGAAAATCAGCAGAGCCAAAAACGAAGTAACCGCACGAATCAGATGCATACATATAATTGCAATTTACGTACAGTGGAACCTCGCTTAACGAGCACATCGCATAACGAGCATTTCGCTTAACGATCAAAATTAATTATGATTATGACTCGCTTAACGAGCAACGTTTCGCATAACGAGTGACGATGGGAAGAGAAGTCCCGGATTGCGCGCCTGTTACATCACTATAAAAACTTGTGTACACATATTATGTGTATTTTTTAATATTTTTCACTATACGAGTTCCGGAGTTTTAGAAACGAATTAAACTCGTGAGATTCCACTGTATTTCACTCGTATGTCATTAAAAACATCGCAACTGTTAATGTTAGTCAAGAGTGGTTCTGTATTACATAATGGTGCGTCAATATTATGCGAAATATGATACATAAATGTCATTAAATATCGATGTGACAAAAGTAATTCCTTTGACTTATTTAAGTGACACACGTTTATTTAAGTTGCCACGTCATAGAGAATGACAGCTGTCACTTTCATCTCTCTGTCAACGAACTGCAGTAACTAAATACAGTTATCCTTTGATTTACGACGGCACAATTTACCCCGATTCAAAATAACTCAGCCGATTCTCCTACGATGGCTGAGAATATACCACCATTAGATCTATACCAACCTCACTCATATTAACATGAGTTCATTTTACGCCGATTCGATTTGCGCCGGTTTTTGCAGGAGCGGAACTGCGGCATAACCTGAGGGCTACCTCAAGTTAGTACTCAAGTTAGCACTATTATCACGTCATATAGCAATGACAGCTGTCATTTTGATTATACTGTCATTGAATTTCACTAGAAATATATATTTACATGGATATGAGAAAAGTACTGCCACGTCATGTGTATTTAGAGCTGTCACTTTCAATGTACTGTCATTTAATTAAAAGCCATTATAAACAAATATGAGAAATTAATTCCCCTTACAAAAGTCTATCAACTCATATGATATTTCAAGAAGTTTTAAGAAAATAAAAATTCCTCATGTCAAAAACTGAATGTAGTGTCATGAATTTGTATACGTTGTTACTACTTCCACGTCACACAATTGGTCACATTCATTTGACTGTCAACATCAAAAACAATCAAAAAGTAATTCCCTTAACAATAGTCACTAAACATGATGATAAAAATAATAATGATTGCCTTACATGGATATGCGAAAAGTAATTCCCCAGATGTTAAAAACTAAATGTAGTGTCATACGTTGGTACTGCTGTGATCTCATCACTTGAATTTGACAAAATTTTGACAAAACAAAAATTATTACTCAATTTTATTACGTCATAATTTAGTATTCATAAAGGTACTTATATTTATGAACTGAATTAATGAATGGATCCTGTTTTTTACGGTTCGAAAAGCACTTAAACTAACCAAAAAATAAATTTCAAGTTGGCAATATTTATTACCGACGGATTTTTACGATTTAATTCGCGCCTTAAAAATAAATTCCAATCTTCTGGAAAGGCGCTAATAAACCATTAATGGCTCAATAATTATTTTATGAAAAAAAAAAGTTACCAAGATATACAACCATATTACATTTATCACATAATGATTGCAACCTAAAAACCGTTATAAAACAATCAAATTGTAGAGAATTATAGGTTTCAATTAACAGGTAAATATAAAATATCCTAATGAATAATTTATATTTTTTAATTAGTGGAATTCCCCTAACATATAATGACATAAATTACTATTAATGCCACGTCATACAGCAATGACAGCTGTCACTTTAATCTCACTATCATTGAACTATATTATAAACAATGATTGTGTCTCCATGAAGCTGCCAAAATATACAAAATTTGGTACTATTGCAACGTCATACATCAATGACAGCTGTCATTAAATTTCACTATAAACATATTTGCACATAGATATGAGAAAATAAATTCCCCTAACAAAAGTCACCAAATATAGTGTTTTTTACATTAAATAAGTATATTTTTCTATTTGCATTTTCCAACTATTTATAGTAAATAAATATGTAATGGATTGCAGCTGAGGAATTGATTGTTATTTCCTGAATGGTTTGTCATCACATAAATCTTGCCCAGATATGATATCACAGCACATTACGTAACTAAACGCATGGGAAATTGCAACAGTAACAAAATATATATTATATTGATTTCACTTTACTTTATTACCGATATTACCGTTACGTGTGGGAATCACAACTTGCAAATTTGTAATGTGTAAACGAAACATTTCTTAAATTATTTCCATTCATGTGAATAAATTTACATAGATTAAAGTAATATAAATAAAAAAAAATCAAATACATATGTTCATCAGTTTTTACTTTAACACAAACAAGCTAAATTAAATGAGTTTATTTTCTCATTTAGCTCTAATTTCTATAAAAAGCCTAACATCTACCAAACATATTAATTTTGCTAAAAATAGAACAAATTATCTAAATCGACAATCATCAAACATCTCATCCACTTTGATTGCTTAACTTTCTATTACTTATTTTTCTTTTTTCAAATCGATTCATTTTTTTATAATAATTAATATATGTATATTACAAAAAATTGTGTTTCGTGTCCCGAGATTCAAATATCTCTGGACACTGTGGAATATCTCGTAGTTATGTCGTTGTGGTGTCCTAGTGGAGTTTTTAAGGAATGCTAGAGGTGAAGTTGGAGTTTTTATGACAATAATCACTTTATTATTCACTATAAAATTATTAATAACTTCTATGTCTAGGTTCCAGTTTAAGCCAGTTTAGCTAAGTTTGTTACAAGGTTTTTTATGAGTCTAACTAGGACTCGGAAGGACTCTCCTCTAAGACTAAAACTAACTTGGACTAACTAGGACTAGGACTATCAATGACTTGGACTCTGACTCTTTAGGAATCTCTTGTATTACATAAACATCCTATTATATAGTAGTGGTTTAGCATAATGGGAGTACAATATTTGATAAGGGAAGATAGTACCTATTCTTGATGGGACCTTTGAGTTTATGCACCACATGTTGATTAACAATAGTGATTAAGAATAGTCCTTACACAATGATTAGTTATGGGATCTTCCTAAGAAGTATTTGTACCAAGTCATAATGACTTATTTACATTCACATGTATAAAATAATAAGGGCTAACATAATATAAACAATAACGGTTATACATAACAAAATAATAATTTACCTTTTGTTTTAAAATTAAATTTTTCTATTGTGTCATATATATTTTGTTTACTTAAAGATCTCTAAAATTTAACAAATTTACTGTAAAGTATGAAGTAAAAATGTTATATTTTCTTTTATTTTTATGTTCATTAACAATGATTATATTTGCATTAAGTTATACACAAGAGTTATAGAACTGTCGGGATTTCGATATAGCCGGGATTTTGATATACACGGGATTTTGATTGTTGGGATTAAGGTAGTTGGGATATTGACATAGTCGGGATTTCGATAGACGGGATTTCGGTTGTCGGGCTTACAATTGCCACCGAATACAAACCAAGTAAAGTTATGAATATAATGAATTATATTGTTATGGACTGATTAGATAAGAATGCAGAAGAAATAAATATGAAACTGATATAGTTGCAAAATGTATATTACATTTAATTACTAATAATTAAACTGATTACTAAGAATTTATATAAATGTGTTGATAAGCTTTGCATAAATTCACAGAAAATATAAATAAATTCACAAGAAAATATACATTTTGTAAAGAAAACTCTCACAAAACTTAAAATAAATCATTGCTTATCTACTATTTAGAATCTATAAATTTCGTATAAAATTTTCAATTGAAAACTTAATCATTGAGAATATCACTTTACGAATTACAATTTTATTAAAATCAAATCAAATCAAAACAAAATAATTTTTAAAATTTTGATCTTTATATAAATTTTTATTTAGTATTTTTTTATAAAATTTTCAATTGGAAAAAGAGATATCTTTACGAATTACAACTTTATTAAATTTGGAAATAATTAATACGTAAAATTGTGAACTTCATATAATTTAAACATTTTTTTAATTATCATAATTAATTTATTAAAAAAATCATATTATAAATTTCATAATAAAAATAATATAAAGATTATAATCACTTATATTAAAGTATTGTTTGTTTTATACACGAATAAAGAAAATACTTTATATACTTTATATAAATAAAATGAAGGGTAAATGAAACATTGCTCTTGGAATTATGGCTTCGCTTTTGTTCGTGTTTCATGGAACGCAATTAGAATTTCAGTGGAATTAGAATGCGGCCAGTTTCGCTGTTTAGAATTAATTGGTTTTTAGAGAGTGAGATAAAGAGAGACGGAGAGTGAAAACAAAAAGTGGACAAGGATATGTGGGTCTGGTTGGCAGATGTGCGACTACAACGATCAACATCTCCACCCGGTGCATTCCTACACTCATACATCCCTTTAAAAGGCGCAGAACAAGATCCAAATCATAGCTTATATCTACGCATTGTGTATTTACACAATAAATATCTTGCAAAGTAACAAGTACAATATTTGTGTGATATTTGTCTTCTGCAAGTATATATTATGTAATATTAATAGCGCAATAGACATATTTGACAACTTGAACAAGCACTTATTGCATTTGTACCAATTTAAATAATATTTATACAAAGGTACTTTTTCGGTTCGACTAATGCAAGTAACATTAATTTTTCAGCATATAATGATACTGCATCTATTTGACAACTTGGACAAGTAATATATATATAATTTTTGTATCTATATATCGTTACTTGTCCCGTTAAACTTTGCGCAAATACAAATAATTTTCATGATATAATACGCAAAACTTATTAAAAGTCTATTCCAATACATGTATTTGACAACTTTACGAAGTACTTGTGTTATGTGTATCAACTTAAAATAAATTGTAACTATATTTAGTAACCTGTCCCTGTTTGAGTCGTGCAAGTATAAATAGTTCATTGAATAAACAACATGCCCCACTCACTTTATGCACATGACAACTTAGACAAGTACTTGAATTTAGTGATAACTACACAAATTGCTGATAGTGCATCTATTTGACAACTTGAACAAGTAACATATATATAATTTTTGTATCTATATATCGTTACTTGTCCCGTTCAACTTTGCGCAAATACAAGTAATTTTCATGATATAATACGCAAAACTTATTAAAAGTCTATTCCAATATATGCATTTGACAACTTTACGAAGTACTTGTATTATGCGTATCAACTTAAAATAAATTGTAACTATATTTAGTAACCTCTCCCTGTTTGAGTCGCGCAAGTATAAATAGTTTGTAGAGTTGAATAAATAACATGTACGCATTTACTTTATTCAAATGACAACTTAGACAAGTACTTGAATTTAGTGTTAATTACACAAATTGCTTATACTACAGATTAATCAATATTTTAAAATACTTATGAAAATTACAAGATTTAAATAAATAATTGATTGTAATCATTACGCGAAACTTGACAAATTAATAGAAAAAAATGCTAACAAGTTTTATTCAACAATTAAAAATTTGACAAGTAAATTTACTGTAAATTTTACATTAACTTGTCAAATTTCATGACAACTTGATAACTTGAAAAGTACTTGCGATATATTGCAACAATTCAAATAATATTTGTAACAATTACTTTATCTAATTTGACTTTTATTAGTGGAAATTACTTAAAAAAATGCTAATTTTTGTTATACAATTAAAAATTTGACAAGTAAATGTGAAATTTCACGTAAGTTTGACATTAACTTGTCAAATATCATTTGATAACTTGGAAAGTACTTGTGATATATTGCAACAATTCAAATAATATTTGTAACAATTACTTTATCTAATTTGACTTTTATTAGTGGAAATTACTTTAAAAAATGCTAAGTTTTGTTATACAATTAAAAATTTGACAATTTCACGTAAGTTTGACATTAACTTATCAAATTTCATTTGATAACTTCGAAAGTACTTGTGATATATTACAACAATTCAAATAATATGTGTAACAATTACTTCGTCTAATTTGATTTGTATTAGTAGAAATTGCTTAAAAAAAAGTAAGTACTCTACGCGATATTTGACAAGTTATAGAAGTCTATAAGTAATCCAGTTTGAATTGTGTCATTATAGGTAAACTTGTCAAATATCGAGTGGAACGCAAACTTCTTAATGGGTTACAGAATATGTAACTATGGTAACGAAAGGAAAATAAACGCAGCGAAGTGCATCGCGTCTCGTTAATTGCCCTAATTGAATCCGAGAGTCTGGAACTATGAATATTCGTAAATCTTATAAAATCATAGAAGAATGAGGATGAATTTGATGTGGCTCAATGAATATAATATAGCCATGGTAACGGAAGGAAAATAATCGAAGCTGAGTGCACAGTGTGCCTCGTTAATTGCCCTAATTGAATTCGGGAGTCTGACGTAGGTTTCTCGAAGGGTTACAACTATGACATTTCATGACATATAAAGTAAATTGGATTCATTATGTTTATAACCATGGTAATGGAAGAAAAATTGTGGTAGCGTTAATTGGTCCAATTGAAATTCAAAGGCTGACTTTTTCGAGAGGATGACAAAGCTATAAGACTTGATAGATCTTAAAATGTAACATATATAGATATGATAATAAATTTGATACAGTTCAATGTTGATGGTCGTAAGTATAAATAGAGCGATCCAACAAGTGGGTGGTGTTCTTTGAAGGGTCAGAACGTGCGTCAAGTGGATTCCAATTGAATTCAAACATAGCTGCAGTAACGCTACAACAAGACTACATTAATTGTTGTTGTTCTGAGCAACAAAACGGCGTTGTTAGACAACAAAGGTCGTCGTGCACGCGGATGGATGAACGTGGTGCGCACCGCTATAAGTCTCGAAACTCTTGTGACACGAGAGGTTATAACCAAAGAGCACTCACGTTCTTCCCAAATCCAGCTCCTAGAACACCTGCAATCCTACAGAGTCGACACCTTGAAGTCCTCGAAGGTATAACAACAAAGGACACAGAGGGTAGTCCACGCTGACTCGTGTCCAAAACCAAAACAACAAATGCACAGTTGGTACGCGGACTGTCACTGCGACACGCGACGTCGGCTTTGCACGATGAACTGAACACTCGCGCCACGGTGCATGAAAGTGAACGCCGGTCGGAGTGAGTCGGAGGAGGACGCCTAGATGGACGATGGTCGTGCCATCTCTCGAGGATGGTTATACAACAATCGTGGAGCGGAACCGGGGTTCGGTGGTGAACTCTCTAGGTCAAGTTGAATGTCCCCATTGTAAACAAGAGCACTTTAAATAATCGACAGTTTTCATAACAGTTTCTTGCAATTGCTGCAGTCAAATTTCGCGAAACTCATCAATTTTGATGGATAGACACTATGTATCTATGTTTACAAAACAAAATCGAATGCAATACAAGGCACACATTTTTAATTAACAAACTTCTAAACTTTAGAATATTTCCATTTAGAATTTAGAGCAGTGATTCCCAAAGTGGTTTATATCGACCCCCAGGGGCTATGACAACCTGCAAGGGGTCTACGTCAGCGAAAAAAAATTTGGGGGTCCATGAAATGAAAATGGGGGTCCACGATAGTGGATCTCAACCGGTGGCAATCGAAATCCAGACGTTCGAAATCGCGACTGTATCGAAATCCCGATATACGAAATTCCGACTATATCAAAATTCCGACAACCATAATCCCGACTGTATCGAAATCCCGACAGTGTCTTTTATTATATATGACCGCCAAAACAGAACATTAATGAGTTATCTTCGCGGAATAGCTACGTACATGTATCAAAATCCCGACAAGCATAATCCCGTACATATATCGAAATCCCGACTGTATCGAAATCCCGTATCAAAACGCCATCAATCCCGACTATATCGAAATCCCGACTGTATCGAAATCCCGACTGTATCGAAATCCCGACTGTATCGAAATCCCGACAGTGTCTTTTATTATATATGAGTATAGTGTTTCATTATAATTATTTTATTAATTTTTGTATTATAATAAAGATAATTTTAAAAATTCATCCTCGTTTTCTAATACGGGTGAGTATTATAATGTATTATATAAGATTTAAATTATCTAGAATATAACGGGGGGAGTTGAGATAGTTCTATTAATNTACAAATTGGATCATTCGCTTCTATAATAAATTAAATTAAAATTCAATAATATTTTATTACTAACAATATATATATTATTATTGTATTTGTTTTCATTGACTTAATAAAACTTAAAATTAAGAAATATTCTATATTAAAATAAATTTATTGTTATTAATATTATAATTAGTTTCATTGATCTATTAATAATAATTTAAAATAAGAAATATTCTAAATTAAAATTAATTTATTGTTATTAATATTAAATAATAGTAGATGGTGACTGCGTTATTGTATAAATTATAATAATAAAAGACACTGTCGGGATTTCGATACAGTCGGGATATTTATATTAATATTAAATAATAGTAGATGGTGACTGCGTTATTGTATAAATTATAATAATAAAAGACACTGTCGGGATTTCGATACAGTCGGGATTATGGTTGTTGAGATTTTGATATAGTCTGGGATTTCGATACTAGTCGGGATTTCGAATGTCGGGATTTCGAACGTCGGGATTTCAATAGTAAAAGTATTTATGAAGTAAAAAAAATATTATATATGTTTATAAAATTGTGTAAGTTGTAGGATGTAGGCATTCCTTTGTGGTCGCAATACATTTTGAACTTGTAAAAACCTGCACATAATGATTACNCCAGTATCATCTTGTTACAAGCATATGCACAGTCTCAGAGTAAAGATCTTAATAATTATAAAGATGTCCCAATATAAATAATAAATTTACAAAAAAAAATATCTGGTAAGTAGGGGGTCTACCCAAAACCGAAAATCATGGCAAGGGGTCTGCGACACAAACAAGTTTGGGAACCTCTGATTTAGAGCTATAAGTAAATATAAAAGTCCAATATTTACTTAATGTATGTTAGTTTACTTCTTAATTATACATGATTGCATGATTAGTTTATGTTTCTTTGAAAATACAAAATATTTACTTATTCATTAATAAATTTTATTTATAATTTGAGCTGAAAATGCTAGTAATTAGTTAAATAGTAAAAAAACAATCAAATTTATCTGATAATAAAATATTTTTGCAAGAGAATATAAATTAATGAGTAATGATAATTATAAAATATTTATATTTTGTTTAAATATAATAAATTCACAAATTAACACAATAATCATATGAAAAATTAACTTGTCTTTAACTTGTCTCTAAATATTTTAGCAATAATGTTAATTTTTCATTGTAAATACTTATTAATTTTAGTAAATTGTTAATTTCAAGGAAAAAAATCCTATTTATAGGATTTTTAACCCTTCTTTTAAATTAAAATATCGTATTATGAATCAATACGTATTTATTATTGTTTACTTTAGTAATTCAATCAATTTTATAAATTTCCCAAAAAAATGTTATTTTCTTATTTATTAATTAAAGTTGAATAAAATGTATAAATTTCATTGATGCTTTTCCTAATAACTAAATAAAATACATTGTTTTATGGCAATTATTATATTTTTATTAATTTAAAAAAAATGTAAAATTAAATAAAAAATTTACATAATTGAATTTTTTGCAAATTATTATAATAAAATACAGTGGAACCTCGCTTAACGTGTTTAATCCGTTCCAAAATTTCCAGATTTTTACTCGTATAGTGTACGTTATAAACTAAATTACGATAATTCGTTCCATGCCGCAGAAAAAAAAGTGTAACTTGGTCTCGATTTTCATGATTTTGCTTTTCATTTTTATAGTTATTTTTATTCTTTGACTTTTAACATGTCTGAACACAAGTTTGGAAATTTCGTGATCACAAACAACTCTAAGATGCAACTAGAATGACCACTAACTGTTTTTCAATTCACACATGGTGAAGTGAGTTTATATTTGTTTATATTACTTGTATCAGTTCGGGGACTTGGTGGAGGTCTCTTTATTCTTTTAATATTAGTTTATATAAAAAAGCGTACATAGTGTGTTTATATTTATAATAATGTTTGGACTCAATACATTTGTCTTTTTCATTTACAGCAAACACAAATTATAGTCCGCTTTAAAAAAAGATGACAAAGAAAATCGAAGATGGTTGGCCTATTCAATAATACACATAATATTTATACAAAAGTTTTAAAAATGATGTAGAAGCCGCGCAATCCGGGTCTTCTCATCGTCACTCGTTAAGCGAGTCATTTGACAACTTGAACAAGTAATATACATATTTTTTGTATCTATATATCGTTACTTGTTCCGTTCAAATTTGCGCAAATACAAAAGATGTTCATGATATAATACACAAAACTTATTGAAAGTCTATTTCAATACATGTATTTGACAACTTTACGAAGTACTTGTGTTATGTGTATCAACTTAAAATTAATTGTAACTATATTTAGTAACCTGTTTATGTTTGAGTCGTACAAGTATAAATAGTTTGTATAGACAACTTAGACAAATACTTGAGTGTTAATTACACAAATTGCTTATACTATAGATTAATCGATATTTGATAATACTTTTGAAAAGTAACTAATTAATATAAATAATTGATTAACACCAGCATAAACAGTTTTGGCAAGTTGTACTTATTACGCGAAACTTGATAAAGTAATTGAAAAAAAAAGGCTAACACATAATATATGTACAAAAGTTTTAAAAATGATGTAGAATGCCCTCAATTCGGGTCTTCTCATCGTCACTCGTTAAGCGAGTCATTTTTCTTACAATTCATTTTGCTCGTTAAGCGAGGTTCCACTGTATACAAAATATTATAATTATGAAAAGTAATTTTTAAAAAAGTATTAAAATAATATTTGTATAATTCTTTATATAAAATTATTTTTCAGTTTTAATTACCAAAGATTTCATATTTAAAATACTTTACGTCAAAACAATTTTAATATAGAAATATCACCTCATACATTCTTCCACACTATAAAAGTTAAAACATAATTTTTAAAATTTCTTTTAAATTTACAAGTAAAAACATGTCGTGTCCCATGGATGGTTTTTTGGACACTGTGGGATATCTTCTTCTGTTGTCGTTGTGGAGTCTCAGTTGTTGGGAATTTAATGAAATTCGTTTGGTTTTACATAACTTTATTTGTTACTTGATATATTTAAGATTCATCTGAGACTATGCTCATCATATTAAGATTCTTATAAGACTATGTTCATCTTTAAAGGTGAAACTACTTCTAAATACTTATTGTACTTACAAAGTTAATTCTTATTTATACGGACGGGGTGGGAGTTTCAGGAGTACAGACATGGTTTTGAGAAGACTCTCCGGTTCAGGTTACTGTTCTCCGTGGGATCTGTCTATTCTGCAGTTTGGTTATCAGTTGAAAATACGAAAAACGTTGTAAACGGTCACTGCCTTTGTCCTCATTGTCCTCAATGGTACCCAAACTTAATGGTTGGACACAACAAACATCATATTTATAAAATGTGTATGTTTGGATTATAAAATGCAAAGATTAAACAGCGTAATAGAAATTTCGTAGGTATAATAAGAATAAATTTTCGTAATTTAAATCATATTCAAAAAAAAATTTTTTCATTTGATTGCAAAATCGAAGAGGAAATAATGAAACCATAATCATTGCTTCTAAATCGCTGATATTATACAACGTATAGTTGCAAAGATTTATTGGCTATTTCCGGTAACGTGGAGGAAACGGCGGAAATTGTAGTCGCACTGCGTCGACATGGAATTACAATGATTATCTCTTATTGTAAACAGTCGTTACGTAACATAGCATTTTCAAAACCAAGGCTCTCTACATAAAAAAGCCATCTACAATAGCTAATTAAAAAAAATCATCAATTAACAACTGGATTACTTGATACGGGTCTAAATCCCGACTATCAGAATCTCGACAACCACAATCCCGACTATATCAAAATCCCGACTGTATCAAAATCCCGATTATATCAAAAAAAATTACAAGAACATTTTTAAATTATATCGGAGCGTAGTCACCTGGTGCTACACTTTTATTATTAATAACAATAAATTATTATTAATTTATTTGATTTTGTTGAATTATTCATAATAAACCTTAACATTGTGAAATAATCTCAAATACAATTAGATTATTAATTGTTATTATTTATTATTAATAACAATCTAAAAGTCACTATGCACTGCAATAATTTAAAAATGTTATTGAAGACATTTTCGATATAGTCGGGATTTTGATACAGTCGGGGTTATGGTTGTAGGTACTTTAATATAGTCGAGATTTTGATATAGTCGAGATTGTGGTAGTCGGGAATGTGATTGAGGGTATTTCGGTTGTTGGGCTTGTGATTGCCACCGACTTGAAATAATTAGTAACATTAAATTCTAAAGTTTAGAATAAAATCTCCTAAAAAAAGAACAAAAAAAAAAGTGAAAGTATACCTAGGCTGTGCTATAGACCAGCGGTCCCCCAACCTTTTTGAACTCACGGACCAATAAACTCCAAATATTGAATCTCGCAGACCACAAAACTACAAAAAATTAAATCTCGTAGACCTCTACAAGAACTTTTTTTTAAATAAGATTCTAAATTTATTTAATTTGGGCTTTTTGTCAAAATGCAACTTAATAATGCGAAAATTGCAAAAATAAATGACTTCAGAATATAATAGAAACCGGTGGCAAACCCGACAACCGAAATCCCGAGTGTATCGAAATTCCGATCTATCGGTTGTCGGGCTTGCGATATAGACCCAATGAAACATAAGTAAGCTTTCGTCAATGGAAAGCCCATTTGATCCGCGAACCGGAAGTTGGGACCACTGTTATACGCAACCAGACATGCACTTAAGCAAATTATATAAAAAAAATACCTACTTTGTATTCTAGGCAACCAGACATACATGTTTCAAAACTGTAAAATACGAAAAGAACGCAATTGCTCAATCCTTAACTGATTTGAAGTACTTCTTATTCGAATTAAATTCTGTTTCTAGAACTATGTCCAATTGAATAATGAATGAAAGTTCTATTAAAACCATATAGACTATTCACATACTTCTACTTTATTCCCACTGAAAATATAGTAACCTTCTTTTTAACAATTTCCCTGAATTATCGTGAAACCTAAGGCACATATAAATCGAGAGAAGCTGCGCACATTCAATTTACAAAATAGAACATGTAAATCAGAAACAAAATAAACACACCGATTATTATTAAAAATTACATAAAGAAAAAAAAAATGCACCAAGATTCTTTATTTTAAAAAAATTACATCACAATATATATAGTTATTATATATATATTTTAATAATTAAATAACAATACGTTTTCAAATTATCTTTCTTTGTTACTTAATTTCTTGCTTTTTTTTAATGTCTTGAGGTTAATTTCTGTTATATTACTTTCAAGCCTGAAAGAAAATAATCTTAAAGAGTATAAGATTAGACCATGATTTGTATGGAATATGATTATTATTATTTATGCGAATTGGATAAACGAGTTTTTCGTTTTTGCTTATTTTTTCATAGATGGGACAAAAAAAGAAATTGGGTTTAAGAAGAATAAAACAAAAATCCTAACTACAAGAATAAAAAATAATAATATGTATATTTATATATTTACACGACACACAAAATAATGGGGAACGATGAGTTTCTGTACAAAGGGGGGAAGATGGGATGATGAAAAAAATAATAATATATGATTGGAACGAAAAGTACAAAAAATAATAATAATTAAATTAATGGGGGGGAAATACAAAGTTTCTCGTCACTAAGAATATTATTAAAATATTTACCATTTATTTATTATTACAATTATCGGTTAATCCATGTGAGAAAAAAAAAATGAAAAGAAAAGAGAAAAATAAAAATAAAGAAAAATATTATTATCACAGCATTTTTTTTTGTATTTTTCTTTTAATATGTACTAAGGCTGTAGCTTTTGTTTTGTTTCATTTATTTTTAAACTTTTCTTGTAACTATTCGACTTGCACCAAAAAAGAGAAGAAAAACAAAAATAAAGTCTAATTTAAAAGAGAAAATAATCATAATTAATAGAAACGAAAACTGTATTTCGCTATTATCTTCTTTTTATTTTGTGTATTTGTTTTTGCTTTTTTACTCTCTCTCTCTCTCGCTTGCTCTTATATAATATTATACACATGTATTTACAAAAATTCGCCGTTTACTTGTTTATTATTTGTAATTAATTTAAACTGTTTTAAATTATTTGTTATCGATAACAGAACGTAACGAAAAGA
>NW_017099554.1:43211-62256 GCF_001412225.1 Nicrophorus vespilloides
CTAAGGGAATACTGAAATGCACTTTATACACAAACTACGTAAAAAAATAATAATAAATCGTCAGAACGCGAGATTATATAAATGAGCTCGAACGTTGGTTGTGGTGGAGGAGGGGCCTGAACTGGTGTAGGGTGGTGATTTGTGGTTTGTTTTTTTTTTGTTTACTTCTTCAAAAATCTACTTACATGATCCGCCCCTTTTTCGGCGTTTTGTTGTGAGAGGCCGGGCTGTACAACGTTCGGACTGCCCGATTGGACAGTTACGGCGACGAGGGGCGTGCCGCTCGTCGTTTGTATCCGCACCGGACTATTCTGACGCACGTGCTGCCCTTGTAGGGCTGCGGACACGTGCGTAAGAATGGTCTGCTGGTTCTGGGCGGAACCTTGTACCTTTATACCGGTCAATGCTCCGGCCAACGTGGAAGACGTTTGGGGCCTTATGGTCGTAGTAATACCGCCCTGCGAAGCCTGTACGACCTAAAACAAATGGAGATGGTCAAAACTCGTTTTGTCCGAATTCATACGATGATGCAACAAATAATAACCATAATCTAATAAATGTGGATTTAAACTTATTCCATACACAAAACTTTCAAGATAATTATATGATATACTACAGGTGTTAATAATTATGCTTTTACAAAACCCTTCACCCTGCACAATCAACCTTAACCCATTTTCAGTTACACATTACATAATTATATAAATAGTAAAAACTACCAATCGTTTTTTTAATTGCCAAAAATTAACTAATATTAATTGGAAATAAATCTAATAATGAAGATAATTCTTGAGTATTGCAATTAATCACACAAAGAATTTAATTTATAGTAGGTAAATTTGTCCTTTTTTAAAAGAGATAATCAAATGCTTATGAGAATAGCAAATAATACAACCACCTAGGAAATAGTACAACTTTGTTATATAAAAGCATAATTAATAAAAACTGTACCAATAAGATTGTGACAAGATTGTGAATGAAGTAAATTCGGTGTATGTGTAGTATAGCCAATTGGGGTTAATTGAAATTTGATGGGCGATGATAAACTAGGTGATAAATTGACAAGTTGATCATCGCTTTATTTTTTTGGTGATAGTATGTATGATTAGTAACAGTTGTGGTGGTGGATGGATTTCTTAATTTTAAGATAATATACAATTATTCTCTATTTTCAACATTGGCGTGTGGAAATTAAGACTACGGGAATCGGTAAACGACTACAACAACCCAAAAATATAACAACGAAAAAAGTAATAGTAATAATAATAAAAGTAATAAACAATAAGAGAATTATTGTATTTATATCTTACCAACTGCTTGTATTTTCTTACTTGAATGGTCGGTTTTGTCCCCTGACCGTTAAGTGGTATAACACGGGGGGGCGGACCTTTGGCAAGTAAAACGGGCCCTTGGTTAATGGGCGCTCGCATCGCCTGATGCAACTGCTGCACGGTCATCGCCGTAGACATGGGCTTCGAGCCGACGATCAGCTGAGTCGCGACGCCGCTCTTACCGGCAACCTGGGCGATACCCGCAATCTTCGAGTTGGCAAGCTTCTTCTGAGCTAGAATCTGCTGATGATGGATCTGCAGCGTGCGCAGTTGCTGCTGAGGAGTCGCCTTCAAGCCCTGAGATAAAGCCTTCACAGGTGTCCCGATCACAGTTTGCGTGACACCAGCGCTCGAGACTGCTTTGACTAAAGTAGCAACCTGAGTTCCAGACGGACCTGCTTGTAAGGCTTGAATCACCTGAGGGCTCAGACTATGCATGGACGCCCCATGCTGTCCAGCGACGAACTTCTGAGCGATATTCTGTCTCTTGATCAACTGCGCCATCTCAGATTCAGTTATAGTCCTAGGCAGCATGCCTTGCTTTCCGGAAACAGTCACCGTTCCCGGTTTTATATACTGAGTCTTCTGTTGCGCTTGTGTGAATTGTACCTGCACAGCTGGTTGACCAGCTATAGTCACGGTGGTAGTCTTCACACCTTGCGCAGCCAAGCTTCCGGACTGAAGCCGAAGTTGCTGTTTTAAACTAGCTTGTCTGATTAGGTGCAGTTGCGCTGGACTTATACTCTTTGCGGACACCGTTCCCGCAGGGCTAACGACCGTAGCCTTCGCTTGACTACCAGTTCCTGAAACAATCAGTCGCTGGGTCGCGTTTTGCAATTGCGCCGGTGTTATTCCTGAAACAGAAACGACCGTCGAATTCTGCAGAGGCGACGCTACTATCCTTTGAGCTCTCAAGGTGGTCGGCGGGGTGTTAGGAGTCACAGTTGACGAAACAATGGCGGGAGCGGAGGTTTGAACTACAGTTATTTGAGGAGACGGAGATGATGAATGCACCGGACTCGCTGTTGATGCTGAAGCAGAGGAAGAGGAAGCCGCAGCTGCGGCGCTCGCATTCTGAGCAGCACGCATCATCTGGATCTTTTGGGCCATTTCCGGTGTAATCTTCTTTTCTCTGGCTGTACGCTCCGCCCTTCTGGCTGCTACCTCCACCGGTAAAATAGGATGGTCTATATCGATACCAGCATCGCTCAATATCATCGCGTGCTTTGGGTTTTTCAGCAACGGATTGCTTACTACAGGCTTCGCAATGCTGGTCTTCTTCGTCGATACCAGCGTCATCAAAGTATCATGCCTTTGTGTAATCAATTGCGTGAAGCTTATATTATTGTCCTGCTGGTAGAGCTGTGATGTGCACATAGGTCTACTATTCGATTTGTTCGGGATGGGGAACTTATACACGTTCTGTCCCTTTTGGTTCTTTTTCTTACGCGGTGATGTATCCATAGCCTGCTTGCCTTCCTCCCTATCAACTAGAACATTTTCATAGCGATTCCGGCACTGCTTCGGGGATCGATAGGCAATCGACACTGTGTTTACGTAATCCGCAACGAAATCCCAATTGAGCGTGTGACCCGCCTGTCTGATCATAAGATTTAGAGCAGAACCTTGATAAGTCTGAACAACCTTCAGAAGAGCGTTATCTTCGTGAATAGTCCAATTGTGCAAGCACGGAGGTTCGATCGACGGCTTCACCGTCGGATACTTAACACCCGGCACCGGCCCAGTTGACTTATAAATAGTCCCCCTGAATTTGTGTAACCTGACATCGCTTCTTCGGATCTTCAACAACGTAGGTGAAGGTCTTTCGAATAGCGAACGCGGCGGATACGTGCTTTCCTCTTTCCGAATCTTGACGGCACCTCTACGTGGATCTGGTAGACCTGCCTCTGAGCGAGTTCTCTTAACTTCCTTCTTTACATATGGCGGAGGCAATTGATTTTCAGTCATGACACCGGTGTCGTATAGGAATGACATGGTCTGATCAAGATACATATCGCCATCTTGCTGCGGAGGAGTCGGAGGACACCACATCTAAAAAACAAGATTTGTTAATCACCAAAGAACAACGAGTTTATTTTTTTATATTTTTGGTTAAATTCAACCTTTGCAAGACAACATTTTGCATTCGCATTTTAACAAACGATTGTCCTGCATAGGTGAAGAGTTCCCCCAGACGACTTACCGGCATTTGCTCGTTGGTATTATCGCATACCCAAATCTGTAACGCAATTGAAATCGAAATTATTAACTGTTGACGAAAAGTGAGAATTGCGGGAGGTTAGAGTTCGAGGATGAAGAGGTGAATATATGCAAGGATACATACCGTGAAGTGTGTTCAGATATACTCTCCGGAGGGATGTTTTTTTTTAATTAGGATTTGTAGAGATGGGGGAGGAGGGGGGTTTGTAAAAAGGGCGTAGGTTATAAAGAAGCCCACTTGCTCTTGTGTCCAGCGGGGCAGTGTTTTGGTGCCCGCTGCGGCACGCCGGAGCAAGATGGCACCAAAACCTACGCCCACCCCGCTTCTCGCGAAATCTTTTCGAATTCAACAATTCTTGAAACAATAGTAACACATGTGCAAGAGAACTTCTTTATTTATTTAATATTAAATTATGTATGTACAATCTTAAACATTTAACAGAACATAGCACTGAGATTACGTACGAATCATAACCGAAGATGATTCAAAATGCGACTGCAAGAAGAGGAAAAAAAAAGTGGCGAAAACGAAAAAAAAAATAGTAAAATAAATAAATTATTTCGTATGACAATTGCGTGAAAAAAAATAATTAAATATATGTATAGAGATTAAAAAATAACGATATGAATAGATTTTTAAATAAAGAAGTAGTCGCATTTTCAATCATCAACTTTCGGGCAGAAAACCCTTCCAAATTAAATTGAGCAATCAAGAGAGAAGCGAGCCGAAAACTACTATCTGTGTATGGAATGTGTGGTGAGAATTGCGATTGTTACCCTTTTTATTTTTGATTGATCGGGTCTTCAATATTTCTTGTAGCTGTTATATAAAAGTCCTAATTTTATAATAATTTTATACTCAATCTATTCTTCTTAAGTGCCAACTTAATTTGAAAGAGTTAACAACATGTTTCTTTCATGGTAATATACTGTTCCTGAACAAATCACACATTCATACCAGAATAATTTACATTCTCATTTATACACAATAAAAACATTACTCATTTCTTGTTTGCATCCAATTCTCATCATTCCTTCCTTCCTGTTCCAGTTTCAGTTTTCCTGTCTGCCATCGTTTAGTAAAAAAACTATAAACTCTACTATTTTTTAATATGTACAGAATTTGGTTGACAAATGGCCAAGCAACCAAACCAAGTGAATCACAAAAATATTTCGCGTTTCGGTGAACGTCCAAAAGTTACTATTTGTATTATCATTATTATTATTTTTTTCTCAATCATTATTAATTATATAACAGCCTATTTATTTTGTTTCAATATTACCGTCATTCGGTTTTAACCATTTTAATGCAATTATCCTCATCGTCACTACCGGGGCACTCGCTTTTATTAAGTAACTCGTTTGATTCGGCGGGTATCGCATTTTCCTCATCGTTGTTTTGCGGGGGCGGCGATTTAGTGGACAGCCACACATCGAGCGTACTATTGTTTGACATATGATTGACACCTTTGAAGAGTTTTCCTTTCGAACCATCACGATTTCGTTTTAACACCCTACGTTTGCTCTCAACTACTGTAGCCGATGATCTATTGCTAACTGTATATTTATCTATCTCCCCAGATGCCATTATATCACTAACGAACACGCTGCACTCTCTCAAAGTTTCTTCGGCATTATCACAATTATTGACGCTCTCATTCACATCCTCGTCGACGTGATTCATTGAAGCACCTTTCGTATCATCATCATCATCAGTTTTATTAATACTTGGATCGGAGCCAACTGTTTCAGTGCTGTCATTACAAATTTCAGTCCCGCAGTCCTCCTCTTTATCCACCTCGTCTTCGCGAGTTTCGATTTCGTGCTTTTCATCCTCCACACCTTCCGACGATTGCGTAACCACCTCGCCACCTACGGTGCTGCTGGTGTCATCGTCGACTTGGCTGAAGGAATCCGATATACTCTGCGAGTCGTTTGTGGAATTATCATCGCCATTCTCTTCGATTACAGTATCAGTCTTGCTACATGAATCGTCATCGGCTGCCGAAGAAATGATGAGCTCCGCTTTCTCCATGTCACCTTCTTGTAATATGATCTTAGTATCAGTCTTATGATTCATCATTACTTTATTGGCTATCTGAACTTTCCGCCTCACCGCCCTCTTTGGTCTACTACTTTTCAAATCGTCATCCTCATCTATAATCTGCTTTAGATTTTTCTTTTTCTGCACAGGCTTCGCAACGACGTTCTCTTTCTCCTTGTCTTTATCCAGGTCCTCGGAAGAGTTGCTTCTCTTCAGCACACTCTTCACGGGTTTCACGCCTGGAAGGATAGGACTTACATCTAAAGTCCACAGATTTATAGCTACAGTTCCCCTGGACCGTGTCCTTGGTGAATTATGATCGACCCTGTTAATGAATGGAGTCTGTTGTAGAGGTTGCGAATCAGGATCCGAACTATCATAGTTCGAGTTCTCCGATTCGCTTTGAGAATTTTCAGTTCGACTGTTCTCGTCTTCTTCATCATCATCATCGTTGTCATCATCATCATCTTCTACTTCTTCATTATCATTATCTTCTTCATTATCGTTATCATTATCACCTTCATCATCATCCTCCTCATTATCATTTCCGTTCAATTCATCCTCAGAAAATTCAGTTTCACTTTTCGTCACACTCTTATGCCTCAACCTGTTCGAAATTCGTTTACCTTCTGATTGCGTCGCATGTGGCGACGACGAGTTTACTTGTTTATTGGCTGCTTTATTTCTAGTTACGTTCGCCCTTTTTACTACTTTTTTATTATCTGGTTTTACTTTTTTAATTTTGCTGACCTGATTTGTTGCATCCTCCCGTGGGAAAGTGAGCAACTCGCTCTCCTCCTCCAGTTCCCTGGCTCGACGCAGCTCCTCTTCCTTCATGGCAGCTATTCGATTCTCCTCCCATTCCCGTTTCTGATCTTCAATTTCACGCTCTGCTGCTGCCAATTGCTCAGCAGACCAAGCGGCTTCAGTTTCTTCGATGAACCTCATTGCGTACCGTTCAATTGGTGTCAGCTGTAAACATAACAATTACATAAACACCACTTCGCTACAACTGAAACAATATTAACTAACAAATCATAATATATGTTCACGGAGTTCTAGGAACTCAACAAAACTAAGTATTTTGCAGCTTGCTGGCTCCGTGATGACTTTTTTTATTGCATTTTGTGCAAACAGCCCACTACATGATCGCGAACCGTTTTATTATAAATGCTTATTAAATTGTATTAAAAATCATATTATAAACGAGTAGATTTACCTGTTTCACGAGATTTTCCACTTCTTGCTCTGCCTTACTGATCTCAGGTTCCTTATCCTTTTCTTGATCTTCCAAAGGTATATTCTCATCGAATTCCGCTAAATCTGCAACAGCTTCGGCCTTCGCAGTGCGTGCCGCTATCACATCTTGGTCATCTTCGCACGCTGCCAAAGCACTTTCGAGCGCACCCATTGCAGTTTTCTCATCATTCGAATGGTTATTCTCCTCTGAAGCCTTCTCACGTTCTCTACTAATTTCAACAACTTCTGACATCCTATTTGCGGCACTTTCTTCCGTTGCATCAATATTAAATATATCTTGAATCGTTGTCTATAATAGAAAAAAGATTAATACCAAAATCGCATACAAATTTTAAATTGAAACTTACACTTTTGAAGTACGCTGTGGTGAAGTTTCCTCCTTCGATAGCTAAATCACCTAACAAACGTTTCTGATTTGCTTTCTTGAGAATATTTTCTTCAATAGTCATTTCACTAACAAGTCTGCAAAGTAATTTATCATTAATATTGATATACTGAAGAGTTGTGAGTGTTTTATGTAATTACCTGTAAATATGGACATCTCTCGTCTGGCCGATACGATGGCATCTGTCTTGAGCTTGAGCATCCATAGTTGGATTCCAATCGGAATCGTAAAATATCACAGTATCTGCTCCGGTCAAGTTGACACCAACGCCGCCTGAACGGGTGGACAAAATGAAGGCGAATATCCTTGCATCTCCATTAAAGCGTTCCATCAATATCTAAACCAAACGAAAAATCAAATGTTAATGAATTATAACAAAAATTAAATGAAGAATTAAGCTTGTTTGAATAATGTCCACGAAGTTCTAGAAAGCTAGCAAAATGATTATTTGCTGCTCGCTGGCAACGTATTTTATTCTTGCACTTTTTCAAAAATTAAATTACCATAGAAAAGGTAAATAATTGATCGTAAATGCTTCCTTTTTTTAATATAAAATAATTCGTTTACTAACCTGTCGCTGATCTATTTTGGTGGATCCATCCAATCTCAGATAAATATGACCATGAAAATTGAGAAAAGCTTCGAGTACATCGAGCATTTTCGTCATTTGCGTGAAGATTAAAACTCGATGACTGCCATACTTCAATTTCCTTAACAAACGATCCAATCTTTGCAATTTACCACAGTCGTATTGTATAAGTCTGGGATGAGGGAATTGAGTGACCATGGCTGAAGCGACTTGATGGAGCGGCGTCGTCGGTTCCATAAGCTCTTGAACCAACATTTTCTTCTCGTTGATCCTACCCCAGTACAGACTGGGATGAGGATTCCAAATTTGAAGTTCAGGCTCTGGAGCATGAACGGCAGGTACGTAAACAATATATCTATTGAAAATGTCAGTCAACTCTTCTATCCTCTGGACAGGTGTATAGATGAGTTCCTTGAGAGCGTCAGTTGTGCAATCGATTTTTCTACCCCATTGCACGTTCGAGCAATGCCTCAAACCACCAACCCACGATTTATGGTTCGGTAAACTCAACACTTGCATCCCTTCAATAAAGTCCTTTCCGTAAATGGGAACCGCGCTGCATCGGGTTTGATTCACACGCGCAATCAGATTCAGTTTCATCCTGTGGTTTTCCTCAGAATTTTCCTCACTCTGATCCATTTTCTAAGAAAAATGATAAAGTTAGATGTATCCCTTTTGTTATATTTATTAGTTTAATACACTTACTTCTTCTTTGATGTCCAATTTATCGTCGGAGTTCTGCCACCGAACATCCAAGTTCCTAGTACTTTTGGAATTGTGCAAGTATAGTTTCTCTATGAATTTTGTGCCGACCGTTTTCCGGCTTCCATTGTCGTCAAGTTTATTTTCTTCAGAAGACTGTAAAGAAAAGTAAGTTTAAGTTAAGCGTTTCATTACGAGTTTTGCTAGGATTAAGGATTTTGTTTGCAACTCAGTTAATTACCATAGCGGTTGATGTTAAGGAAGTCAACTGTACCTTTACTATAGCTTTAGCAATAGAAGGAGAAGGTGTGGCATTCGCCGTGGTTGCAACTGGCTGCTTCGATAATACTGTCAATTTTTGACCACTAGATGTCCTCACTGAAAACCAAAATTTATATTAATCAAGAGATCAAAATAATTCTAAATTATAGATTAGCTTAATGTAAAAGTAGAAGAAAAAACTAGTACGTTAGTAAAACATTTAAAATGCAAAACAATGCTTACGTAGGAAATTTTCTCTACTTCTAACGTGACATAACTAAAAATGTATTATTAGAATTAGCGTCCGATGATAATCTTCAAGAAATGTCAAATCGTGTTTGTTATAACATACCTGTTGTCGTCGTTCCTGAAATCCCGATGTTATTCGCGTTCAACGTTGGTGTGAGCAAGATGTGTTTGCCAGTAGAGGTTTGGACTAATTGTGCGAATCCTGGGATCGGGATATTTGATATCCCACCAGATGATTGCGTGGTTGCGCTTGACCCGGCGATTTGCAAAGCTTTGATCATCCCGTAAGACTTCCCCAGGATATTCAACTTCTGATTAGTTTGGTTTTGCTGAGCTACAACCGGAGGTGGCGCTGGTACCACCTTCTCCTCTTCTCTCATCTCTGCTTTGATGGCTTTGTTCACGTTGTTCTTGTGCACCTTCAGACTCAACCTGGATGGTGGACAAGGGGGAGTCTGTTCCACTTCGGTCGCATCGATCTCTTCGATCAACTTCTTTGGTGTACAATACTGACGCAATCGGTAACACTGATACGCGCTGTAGTTGTATTCCAACTGCAGCAGATTCAGGTTCAGAGAGTTCAAATCAATATCCTTGAAAGAAAGAAAAATACAGAATTAACGTTATGTTCAACCTCGATAATATCAAATATTTTTTTTAATGGAGCAATGTTGAAATCCGGATTGAGGGCATAAGTTTGGTATACAACTTTGACCTCACCTAGGATTACATCTTTAATCTCCTTCCAAAGAAACAAAACCGACAACCAATCGAATATGTTATCCGTGTATGTTTTGAAAGGTACAATTGTTATATGAAAAAAAAAATGATCGAGGGAAACTCTTACCTTCCAGACATCATAGGAAAGAGCTGAATAGATTATTGATGGTATGTGTTCTAGAATGCCTTCGCAATGGAACGGAGATATCGTAGGTCTGACTTCAAACAAGTTTGGATGATTGCAAACTTTTCTCAATTGCATAAGAACATTGATTACGCTCAGCAAATTTCCACTTGCTAGAGTTTCTTTCGTCCTGTAAAACAAAAATATTTCATTAGTTACATAATTTACAAAAATCTGTTAGTTATATTTGTAACTATAAACAAAATATGGCATTGAACATCAAAACATGAAAGTATTCGAAGAATGTTAAACTCGTAAAAATACTTTATTTTTACAAGATTGTTTAACTTTTCCATCACAAATAAATTTGGATGACGCACGTTTAAAACATGATAAAAAAAATGAAGTAAAGTTTGGTCTGTTCGGATCCGGATTGAGGGCGTGAACTTGGTAAAAATACGTTCCGACCTCACCTAGAATCTGACTCTTTAATATACTTCCCAGTTTAAAAAATTAAAACAAAACCGAAAGCCTAATAAAGGAGACGATCACGAAATGTTTCTGGGAAGAGTACAAGAACTGGCTTTTTCCTTTCAAAACTATTTTTAGAACACTTACTTTGCCCGGGACATGTAGTCATCATAAAGGAATCTCTGCCGCTTCGACAATCTGCACATAATAACGTGCTCGTACTTCTTTGGCATTTGCTTCTCCACTTCGGACTTTAACCTCCTCAGCAAGAAAGGCCTGAGCACCTGCAATAAAAATAACATAACAAATTAATTTTATGCTTCATTCACAATTCCTTAAATAAAATTTATTTAATTTTGTCTTCAGACAAATGCCTCGATTATCAACATTAATTGGAAGAGTTTGAATGGATACTCAATCCATCTGTGAGTGTATTTTATCATCATGTAAATTGAATTGTAATATTAAGCAAACAAAGAAAAATCAATTACCTTGTGCAATCTTTTGATAATATTCTCATTGTACTCGTTGTTTCCCTCGATCATCCCCGTGACAGGATTCGAGAACCATTCCTTGAACTCCCTGTGCGATTGAAACACGTTGGGCATCAAAAAATGCATGAGCGACCACAGTTCCATCAAGTTGTTTTGTAGAGGTGTACCGGTGAGCAAAAGACGTTGCTGCGTTTGGAAATTCAACAGCAGTTGCCACCTCTGCGATTTGAAGTTTTTGATGTTCTGAGCTTCATCGAGGATCAGGTACTTCCACTTCTTCCGCCGGAAACTCTGATGGTCTTGGATGACTAGCTTGTATGATGTTATACAGATGTGAAAGGCGTTGGGTTTCGTCCATCCGGTGCGCTTCATTTTACGCTCCTTCTGCGTTCCGTAATAGGTCAAGATCTTGAAACCCGGACACCACTTTTTGCACTCCATCTCCCAATTCAGCATCACGGAGGTAGGAACTACTATCAAATGCGGTCCCCAGTTCTCTGCAAATTAAATAATTCAATTAATATAACTTATTTAAACATGTACAATACAATAAGATATTTATTTAATAATGTTAGAAACAGGTCAGTTAACCTCCGCAGTAATAATCGGAAGCCAATTGGTACAGCTCTCTTTGCTCTCCTTTCTTGTGAAATTGTGCAAAACTTCGAATGCATTAAGCACATTGGATGTGAAAGGGTTCTATATACATAGAACTAAGTGAAATTGACGTTACGCAACGGTAATTACCTTTTTCGCATGCTAAATGAGCAAGCAACGCAATGGTTTGTATCGTCTTTCCAAGGCCCATTTCATCAGCCAGGATACCATTCAGTTTCCTTTCAAACATTGTCACGAGCCAATCCAAACCAATATGTTGGTACTCTCTCAATGGTAACTTCAGTAGGAACGGCACTGTTGTAACAACCTATAATAAATACAAATAATTAATATTTATACAATAAAATCGTTTTAATTAATGTTTCTTTTAAGTGAATTTTCAGACAAATGCCTCGATTAACATCAATATTTTGGTAGGAGTTGAATGAATGGATTTCTCCACCTTCAGTCGATTTGAATCATCATTTTAGTTATATTTTTTTTTGTTAAATTATATATTTGTACTAAGAAATTCACTTACGCTTGTGGAAGACAATGTGTTTCCTTTAGGTTGTATACTTTCTGCAATCGCAGCAGCATCATTGATAAGGTCATTGTTATCAGTCTTTGTATCTTCTCCCTCTTTAGTGTCGTCAAGTAGAGATTTCAATCCGACCTCTTTATCATCTTCTTCCTCAGCTTCGGATATCTCCATGGCGGGTAGTGGCAAGTCGCTTTCACTTCCAGAATCATCACCAGAGTCGCTACTGTCATCGCCCTCATCGGGTTCGTAATCAGACGACTTATTGCTAGTTTCTGTCGTAACAGCAGACATGTTAGAATCTTCCTCTGTTGCAGGCAAACTCGCGTACTTCCGTCGCAATTCTTCAATGTCCATCTCGGCTTCGGCATTCAGATCATCTAGTTCCTCTTTATGGTCTAGAGCGCCTTCTGCCTTCTCCTGTTCTTGTATAGTATCTTCATCGTCGTCACTGCTGAAATCTGCTTTGAAATCTTCATCTTTCTTTTTTGACTTTGATGGCTTCGAGCTACCGCTAGGCTTGTCATTGTCTTCATTCCCAGAACTTTCCTAAAAATAAGTTTCAAGTTTAATGCAATGTCACGGTTATAATTCGTAATTATATTGTTTGTGAGTCGTCAGACAAATGCCTCGTTTATAATCAAAGATTGGAATGAATTGAATGGATTTCAAACCATCATGAATTGTATATTATCATCATTTTAAATTTGGATAAATGTGTGATGTAAAGAAAATTGTACTTACTGCTTCATCTTCACTAGCACTCAATCTAATTTTATCCCTATTCTGTAAGTAGTCTTTGGGTAATTCACTTAGGAAGTCTTCAAAATCCATCTGTGATTCTCTCTGAAGAGCAGCAACTTCTTCACTTTTCTCAGCAGTATCTGCCGCTTCTTCCTGAGCGATCGTTTCTTCATCGTCACTATCATTTTCAGTGTCTGGTTGAAACTCATCTTTAAATAAATTTAATTAAATTAATGTTTATACTTCGTTTGAATGCAATGACAAATTTACCATCTGAATTTGTTCGTGAGACGGGATTGCTTACAGTACTGGTGTCATTAATCGGTTTGTTCATGCCTTCTGCTAGCAGCTGCGAGTATTTCTCCGTTTGGTCGACGATGAAACTCAAATGCTGGTCGAGAGCCTTTTTCCGCTTCTCCTCCAGTCGGGTGTTCTGTTTGTACTCTACCAGTTTCTCCACGTTGCTCCAGAAATTCTTGATTTCCTTCGCGCAGAACGCAGCCACCCGCCGAATGTGTTGCTCGTGTGCCTTCTCCGCCCGCTGCGCCGCTAAAGCCTTGTCCTGGAAATACTTTTGCACCATTCGAGCGCATTTCTTAGCAGCAGCCTTCTTCCATTTGCGCTCCTGCGCAAAATCCGCGGCCAACCACACCATCTCCTCCAGCAGGAAATCCCAATGGGCTTTCACCCTAGGCATTTCCTGCACTTTCGGCAACCGCTTCTCGCTCCACAGCCCTTCCTTCTGGAGATCGCTTATCCTCTGCACTACATACGCCTCCTGCTTCGCCTTCTCGACGATCTGCTCTTGATTGTTCGGCGGATTGGGAAGATATGTGACGGGAGTTTTGATCTTGTTCGTCGTTGTGGAGCTGCTGGTCTTGACGGGCTCTTTCTCTTGATGAGATTGTGCAGTGGAGGTGGTAGTGGTCGTAGTATGTACAACAGTCGGAGGTGTTGAGGTTGTCGGTACTGAAGCATGCGAGGACATACCAGGTAACGAGCTGACCGCCGTCGCCGTGGGCATCGGCGGCACAGTTTGACCTATGTTATTAGGCTCGTCCTGCTGGTACTCCTTGGGGTCTATAGCGTTCTCCTTGATGTAAGCAAGGAACTGCTGCGTCTTAGGCCGCTTGGCGAACTGATACAGGTCCAGGATGTTGCCTCCAACCTCCAAGTGATAATTCTCTAATAAATGTTCATTATACTTTTCCCGGACGATCTTCGAGCGCACATTCCTGTGGTTCATCACCCGCTGCAGCTTCGCCGCGTACGTGTCCTTCTTTTCCGGGGTGGCCGGAAGCGACCTTTTGATCGGCGTCCTCGCCGACGAAGATCTCGTCCCGCCATCGCCGAAGAGCTGCAGCCGCACGTTCGCATTAGGTCTGGATTTCGTGGTTAAAGCTTTTACAATACTCTGGTTCGTTTGGCTCGGTCGCAACTGCGATGACGTTGATTGACTACTCGACGGACTTATACTTATTATACGCGTTACGCCACCCTGTTGCAAATTCACATTTTGTTGGACTATACCTGCTGTTCCACTTATCTGAAACATTACAAAAACAACGATTATTAATCGAAATTTACATACATCAAATCAAAAATGAATTTTTCTTTTTTTGTATCAGACAAATGCCTCAATATAATCAGAACTTGGCAAGAGTTGAATGGATCTCTATACCATCATTGAGTGTATAATTTCATCATGTAAACTTCACCAAAAGCATACTTTTATCTTTAGAAACAAGACACCCTTCTAACAAAACTAACTTTTTCTTCCTACTATTACATTATCAAGTTACCCTTCAAATAAGTTTACAAGGAACGAAAATAACAATTTAAGGGCGGAAAGACAATATTCCATTACAATGATTCACTTTCCTACCTAGTATTATTTATGTAATTCTATAATAGTTGCAACAAATATTTTTGTTTATTTAAATTACAAAATTATACCAAAATAATTAAATACTTTTATTGATTAAAAGAACTTTGTACAAAGTATATAATTAGAACCCTAAAACCCAAAACAAATAAACGTAGAAGAAACTATATACCAGGGGTGGCCAGACTTTTTGCAACAAGAGCCGCACCTAAACTTTTTGGTATATATTTTTTTTTATTTCAATCTTAATATGAAATATATATAATATTTGTGTTTTGTTGTGGCTCAACTAGCCACAAGTCTCTTGAAGAGCCGCATGCGGCTCGAGAGCCACAATTTGGCCACCCCTATATACGTTACATTTATCAAAATTGTAACTACATTTATTTACATTAATCAATACAAAAACTTGCATTGATGTTGAATGAAGTTTTACTAGTTTGTTTTTAACACGTATAGAATTTCCAATTGTCGTTTTTTTTTAATGGTCAGGCATTGTGTATGATGAGAGAAAGGTGCGGAACGGTTAAAGTACAAAACAATAACATCGACGCAGGTGGAATTTGTAGCGGAAATGTGAGATTCGAGCCATTGCACTTTACTAACATTTTGAGGTACGTAAATATTGTGAAAGATGCAGATGGTTTGTTTGGTAATTCGTGAAGAACTTTACAAATTATTATAATCATGTTTGAACTTATAAATGGAAATACACTACTTATTAACTTCGTATGTTTACATAACAAAAAAGTAATTAAAATCAGTAAATAAACATCACTTATTTACTTCTAAAATCTTGGAAATTACATTATTTAGTATTTATTAAAATATTAAATTATTTTCAACATTAATTAAAAACATTTCCCGCTTTATAACGAATTAATAAAAAAAAAGTTACAAATACATTATTTCAAATATAAATTACGCAATATTCTGTAACATTGTAATGAATTTCAACAGTGAGATAGCTTTAAATACCCGCAAGGCTTCATGGTTACATAATATAATGTAACTTATAATAATATACATTATTTATAGAAGTGCAAAACTTTTCAATACATTCTTTTTTTTAATACAAAATAACCTTTCACTCTCAAACACGAAAATTATTTAATAAATCGATTAAGCAATAAAACCGCAGTACTTAAAGAAATTCTGAATGAAAAAATAATTACTGGTAATTCATCAATTCCAGTTATATCGATTTATATTTAATAAAACTAATAAAATAAGAAAAGCTATTGACTTATGTGTCATGCCGTGTATTTTTATAGGAATATCGGATTATACCAGTTATACGCGTAGGTCGTTGCATTAATACAAATATCTACAACTTTCTTGAATGTTGTTAAATTTATTCACAAGAAATTTCCACTTTAGTTAATAAGAAAAAAAGACGTATTTTCTCGCACAAATAACAATGTACTTTATCTACATCACATAATTATTCGTGAATCATCAAGCTATAAATTACCTCAGATTATTTACAGAGCTTTGCATGTTTGTATCAATGAAACAAAATGCAACACCAAGATGTAACTCTTATATATACTAGGTACCATTATATTTATCCGAAAGTCACCCATTCAATTAATATTCACATTGCTTAACTTTCACATTATAAAATTACACAATAACTGCGTAAAGTGAAAACTTAATTTATGTACATATTTCTAACAAAAAAATGAATCTTATATAATTGAAAAATGTTCAAAAAAAAAGTTCTTTTCAATTAAATTGAATCTATTTCATTTCCAAATAAATTAAAATACGATTTAATATTTGAAATAAAATGAATAATAGTAAATACTTCAAAGATTAAAAAAAATAAAATTTACCACGTGGTTTTCTGTATCCATTTTTGGAGGTTAGATAATATTCGTATTTATTTTTAATTTCTATGAAGGAACAACTTCTTATCAGGTTGGCTTTCAAACGTTTACAGATTTTGGCGCGAAACAACAGAAAATCCGTTAAGACGCGAACCACGTGTTTCTTGTTCATAGAAAATTCAATTTTTGTACTGACAAAAAATGCTTTCTGCCTTAATATAACTGTTTAATTTCCAAATATTATATTTTTTGTAAGGTTATGTCATGGTTTCAAAGAAAAAAAAACGTGCTTTTCGAGAAATTTTAAATAAAATATATAAGTTTTAGTAATTTGATAATTTAAATTTAGAAAATTTTATATTTTTTCAAATTACATATATGGTAATATGATGGAACTTACTTGAGTTAAGGCAGGTACTGAATGGGACTGAGTTGTGAGGACGTACTGGCCTCCAGAGACTTGGGTAAACCTAACAGGCCTGGAGGCTGCGCCCTCCCGCAGGGGCATGGAGCCGTGTCCTGCCCCTGGAGTTTCATCACTCATCGCCTATACTTCTGCAATAAGGAAAAAAAACATAGTTAAAGAGTGCTATGAGAGTAAAAGGTGAAATAAAAAGAGACATCTAGTTTTAAAAAGAGAGAGAGAAGTTGCTATGCATTACGAAGAGCAGATATAAAAATGTACAGGCTACCCTTACCGTTCACAAAGATTATGTTGAAGTTGAAGATCACTGCTAACAACATATCTGCAAGTTGCAAACACTGATTAACAAGAACATGGGGATGTTTACGGTAAGGGTCTACTGCAGCAAAATTGAGTTGTTTTTCTGTAAACAACGCAATGGGGAGAAACCTCACTCAGAATACAATAAAACAATTGGCGGTTTGTAAACATAGCAACATTTGGGCTGGAGTCGCTTGTTTAATGCGGCGAGGATTTTTGGCGGTAATAACCGGCGTCTTTGAAATTCGTACCTTTGAAGCTGGAGTTTCCGGATGTTTCCAAAAAATTAAGGTACAACTTTCGAGTTTGTTCTCTTTTTGGTTATTTAGTTTTTGTTGTTTTTATTGACTAGCCGGAATTGGTGTGCGCATATCGCGAGTGCAGAACAGGGAGTGATGAAAGAGATGGAGATGATGTGGAAATAGTAAAATTAAATGAAAAACGTTGAAGGTATGTTGTCAATGGTTTTGGTGATCTTGCGATCATTGGTATTTGGATGTAAATGGTAGGTATGGTGGCGAGTTGGCGAAGGCCGCACGCCGCGGCCTCGACGCCATTTTATCTTGAACGGCAACGGAAACTTACCATCATGTAATCACGAAATATCGACGCATTGGTGGGCCATCCGACTCTCAAAATACAAGGATCGTCTTCGGGGCGGCTCGCACTTGGTCCGGGTGTACCGCGTTTATGCCCAATCGCACGTAATTCGCCGCAATCTCAGCATTTTACCGCAGCTAAGGACGCCTCGTCCTTTCCAAACATGGCGACTGCTACTGGCCGTTCGTCGTCAATCCATCGTTGTGAAACGCCCCAACCCAAGCCAACTGGATGCAGATGCCTATACCCGGGCCGGAACACGCACGCCTAGCACGAGGAGAACGAGAGAGCGCCTGCGTAACATAGGCAACATCCCTGTGACCCCCCGCCATCACTTCCGGGGAAAAGGCGCACGTTTCAAAAAGCGACGCCTGGTGGGTCAGAGGACACGTCATCGATGCCAATCGACGTTGCGGACATGTCACATCTTTTGCCTATACCACAAACATATGCATTTTTCAGGAATCTTTCATGATCTTATTCACATTCATTACATAATGATGCAAAATTAACAATACTTAAGATAATCTGAAACATATTACAAATAAACAAGCAATATTCCTAACCTCAGCATCATTCAGGATCTCTTTCACATAACTTACAACATATTCCATAATTTGCTAAAACAGTCTTCCTGAACTATATACTTTTATATTTATTTTTCAGGCATCATTCAAGATCTCTTTCACACTACCTGCACAATGTTGTATTACAAACATAACTAAATAAAGTTAACAATGCTTGTTATATCTACAACTTATAACATATTCCTCAATTTGCTAAAGCAGTCTTTCTGAACTATACAGTTTTACATGTATTTTTCAGGAATCATTCACGAACTCCTTCACACTACTTGCACAATGTTGTATTAAAAACTAAATAAAATTAACAATTTGTGTTATATCTACAACTTACAACATATTCCTCAATTTGCTAAACAGTTTCCTGAACTATATAGTTTCAGTTGTATTTTTCAGCCATCATTCAAGAACTCCTTCATATTAACTGTACAAAGTTGTATTAAAAACTAAATAAAGTTAACAATGCTTGTTATATCTACAACTAAGATACAAAAAAAATGAAAAATACAATAATCCATTGTTTTATTACTCTCAACTTACAATATATTAACAATGCTTGTTATATCTACAACTTACAATATATTCCTCAATTTGTTGAAACAGTATTCTTGAACTATATAGTTTCAGATGTATTTTTCAGCTATCATTCACGAACTCCTTCACACTACTTGCACAATGTTGTATTAAAAAC